>NC_133658.1:259514204-259814204 GCF_037893015.1 Macrotis lagotis | reverse complement strand
TTTTGATTACATTAAATTAAAAAGTTTTTGCACAGAAAAAATTGCAAGCTGGAAAACTGACAAAGTTAAGGAGGTTTCAGAGAGCCCCAGTGAAAACCCCATAACATTCCTTAACAGACTTAAAGAGGTTACTACCAAATATACTAATGTTAATCCTGAATCTCCTGAAGGGATTATTTTCTTAAATATTCACTCCATTTCTCTGTTTGCCCCTGATAAACATAGAAAACTGAGGAAGATGGAGGATGAACCCCAGACAATGTGACTTTCTCAGTCTTTAATTATCAGGTTGAAGAGAAAGCCACATTCCAGACAAATGGGTCCAGAAACCCCCAAAGGGCATTTAATAATGGTAATAATCCCAGAAAAGATTGTTTTAAATATGGAAGGTTGTGATTTTTGGTAGCTCAATTCCCAAAACCCTAGATCCATCTCCAAGCCTTGCCTTAGATGTGGCAAAGAAGGACATTGGAAGTCAGACTGTACCTCTCTTCCTTGAAAGAAAGGATAGCAATCAACTCCTAATTCCCTTCCTTCTTCTCTTTTGGGTTTAGTCATAAATAACTGGTGGTGCCTAGGATCCTGCTGGGCCCTCAAACCCATCATGTAAGCAGAACCTTGAATAACTCTAGCAGGTAAGGCAACATCTTTTCTCCTAGTCATGGGGAGCCACCTTCTATGTCTTGCCAGAATATAAAGGACCCACAAAAACTCATGGATATGCCATGATCCTCTACCTCTTTCATTGAGTCAAGCCCCTTCCCTCCACAGGCATCTCAGCAAGCAAAGCTCATTCCTTTAATTTGAACCTTACTCTAGCAAAAGAGAAATGTATTAACACCTATAGAGATTCTCCATATGCTTTTCATAGTTTACATTCTCATGCCTCTATTTGGGCAGAAAAGGACTTCCTGAATTTTAATGGCTCTTGTATAACTAATGCTGATCTAAACTCCTTTCTGTCATGTCCTTCTTCTCTCCTTTGGCAGTAATCCATTGTAAGGGCCATCGGTATATGCCCACCTCTGTGGCCACTAGGCAGCCAAATAGACTGATTGCCAACCCTAGACACACCTTCAATTAGGTAGAAGAGGGAATGAGGCAAAGCCATGTATATGGGTTAGGTACTACAGGACATAGAGGGATAACAGCCTGTTTAATGATGCATCAGTCTGGATTCTGGATTCTGGCTAACTCAGAATGACTGTTTTCTCCTTCTCCAAAAGCAAGCAGGCACCTTTCTTTCTCACTTTCATGATTTCCTCCATGTAGGACAGTTTCTATTCCCACTGATTAGTTCTCCTGCTCTAACACCCTTCTGAAACTTATCAAAGACTGTCATATCAATAACTGTACCTCATCTCAAGGAGATCTTTTGTATCCCTTCTTCTTCTTTCCCAGCCCAAGCCTGTGGGTATGTCTCCAGCCAAGACTGGAAATTTGATTTCACTAACATGTTCCAGTATGGAAGCATAAAGTCCTCCTGACATTGGGGGATACCTTTTCAGGCTGGATAGAGGCTTTCCTTCATATGACTGAAAAAGCCTCTGAGGTCTCTAAGGTCTTGTAAAATCATCTGATCCCTCATTTTGGACTTCCAACCTCTTTCTTTTCTTTTGGGGGGGATAGTTTGTAAGGCAATGGGGTTAAATTATTTGCCCAAGTTGAATGCCTTCTTCACCCTTCTTCGCAGTCAGGTAATTACTTGGTAGGTGAAGTTGAATTTGAACTCAGGTCCTCCTGATTCCAGGGCCAGTGCTCTATCACTCCACCTTGCTGCCTCTAGTTTTTCCTCCCTTCATTTCCAAGGTCATTCAGTTCTTTTCTCAATCCCTTGGCAACACCTGGCATCTCCATATACTGTATAGGCCTCAGTCCTTAGGCAAAGTAGAAAATTCAATCTTAAAATCACATTTAACTAAATTATTTTTGGAGATGCACTCAGACTGAGTTTCCCTTCTCCCTCTTGCACTGATCAGAATTTGAGCCACCCTAAGGTACCCCTTGGCTTGAGCCCCTTTGCACTTATATATGGACATCATTTCCTCCTTGGCCAATTCCCACCTGAACTTGATCCCTCTGTTGGTGTCTACATTCTCACCCTTATGCTCACATGGCATCACCAGAGGGAACATACTAACAGAACTCTTCCCCTCCCCTCTCCAGATTATCCAAAAATAACTCCCCTTTAACCTGGTGATTGGGTTTATTTTATTTTATTTGCAAGGCAGTGGGGTTAAGAGGCTTGCCCAAGATCACACAGCTAGGTAATTATTAAATGTCTGAGGCCAGATTTGAACTTAGATACTCCTGACTCCAGGGCGGGTGCTTTATCCATTGCACCACCTAGCTGCCCCTGGGGATCGGGTTTTACTGAGGCTCCTTCTGGAACAAACTAAAAGTCTCAGGCCCAAGTGGACAGGTCCCTATCAAGTTTTCCTTACTACCCCTACAGCTGCTAAACTAAAGGACTTCGATTATTGAGTTCATTTCTCTAATTTAAAACATTCTGCATCTCCTGATTCTAGGGATATTTCAATTGCTCTGCTTCATGACCTATCTGATCCTCATCTTGCTGTCTATGAACTGGAGATAGTCTCCTCTTCAACTCTATAGGAAGAAGACCCACAGAGGATATTCATTCTAGTGTCTCCTTTCTTTGGCTTTAGGGTGAATTAATCCATTTCTCGCCTGGACAAATTTATTTTTATAACTCTCTTCTTTCATAATGACTCAATTTCTTTTTCTCTCTAATTTTTACTTCCTTAGCTCTCCCTCACCATCAGTCCCACCAGTCCAATGATTTCTGACCTCTCAGCATTTAGATTGAACCCTTAATTTGGCTCACTCTTTACTCAATTTTACTAATCCTGATCTTGCAAAAATTGCTGACTGTCTCTACCACTCCCAGCTCTTTATCTATATGGCTTTATATTCTTGCCTTTCTTTCTCTTCAGAAGAAAGTGTATAATGCCTTTCTAGATTGTGTTGATACTCTTCTGGGCAATTACTCTATCTCTCTTGCCAACAGTGGCTTCCAAGCTTTACAGTGATTATTATTCTTCACTTTCTTTTCTCTCTCTGATCAACACTCCCATCACTGGCCCTGTTGCTATCAATATTTCTTTACTTGATCAGGTCCTCCTTTGCATCTCCTGGTCACAGTCCATCTCCAAAACCCTAGTAGGCTTCTTGCAGATGACATCTGGCAATAATATACTGCTACTTTCCCCATCCTCTGATCATATTCTATCTTCCTCTTTGCAAATGGCCTGTTTATCCATCCCTTTTGATTCTCAGTTTCCCTATCTTTGATAGCTTCTACCTCAGATCTTATCTGAACTTATCTGATCTTACTGCTCAATACTGCAGGGGCCAACCAATATGTAGAGTCCAGACTGGACTCTACTCATAGAACCTGTTGACCAAAGGAGCTGAATCCATTTCTTAAGACTAACCAACAACTCCAGCATGTTAGTGGACACTGAAACCAAACTTTTTTTTGACTGAGTTTGAGGTAGAATGACCCCCTTTACAACCCATAGCAGGCCCAGCCCTTGTGGGTTCTCTCTCACTTTGGTATAAGGAGAGGAATTAATTTGCTCACCCATTCTCTTTCTACCTTGGTGTATGCTTGAGACGAGATGAGAACTTCTTTCTCTGTGGGAATGCTGCAAAACACCTCTTATCCCACATTGAGGTAGCCCCTAACAATCAGTCCCTTCCTGTCACCCTCAAGACACATGCAAGGTACCAAAGGGCCCTCACTCTCATTCCTTTCTTAGTGGCTGTAGGCATCCTTTCTGGATAAGGTACAGGGGTAGGAGGCATCACATCTTCTCTGCATTACTTTCAGCAGCTATCACAAGACCTTCAGGCAAGTCTTAATGAGATAGCCAAAAATCTAAAAATTCAAGATCAACAGGATTTCCTAGCCACTGCAAACTTACAAAACAGATAGGAACCAGACCTACTGACTGCCAAGAAGGGAGGCCTCTGTTTGTTCCTGGATGAAGAATGCTGTTTCTATGATAATCAGTTTGGATTGGCTCAGGATGCTGCTAAAAATGACTGATAAGATTCTCATGTATTAGGGAAAAAATCAGCTGACACCTGTCCAGTTGGTTTCAATCCTCTCAAATACTCCCTTGGCTCTTTTCCATATTAATCCCACAATCATGGTCTTTTTTGGCACTCTTCTTAGGTCCTGCTTTGTTCCAGATGTTTACATCCTTCATTCCAAATGACAGTGAAAACGGCAACATTTCAGATGCCAAATTCATGATGCTACTTTGGACCAAAGGATGCCAGCAGTACCACCATTTACTCTTTGGTGTACCTGATGATACCATCATCCACACTCTGGTAGAAGCAGTTTCAGAAGAACCAACCTTTTACCCCAGTAAAATTAAGTAATAGTAAAATTAAGACAAAAAGGCTAGAATGTTGGATCCAGGCCTGAATTTCATTCTTGCCCAGTAGGGCCCCATTGATTATCCTTTCCTAAGGCCACAAATCTTAAACTCCTCAGAAATTCCAAACAAAACAACTCCTCCATGGAGACCCCAACAGTTCACAGTCCCTATAGAAATCATTCCACCCTGCTTCCTTTCTTCCATACCCTATAAAAAGACTTGCTTTCCCCACTACCACTTCTGGAGTCTGCTCAGATCCAACCCACTGTACTTTCTCTCAATAAACAGCTTTGCATTCACTTCCTTTTATAGCATCACCTTCCTTTTTACCAAGGGTTCACCTTTTGACTTTTTGCCCTTGAGCTGATAATTCTGAAATTTTACTACAATATTCCTTTATATTTTCATTTTCATTTTGACATCCCTTTTAGGAGGTGATCAGTGGATTCTTTCAATTACTATTTTATGCTCTGGTTCTAGGGATACCAGGGCAGTTTTCCTTGATAATTTCTTGAAATGTGTTTTCTTTAATCATAGTTTTCAAGTAGTCCAATAACTCCTAAATTATCTCGCCTAATCTATCTTCCAGGTGAGTTGTTTTTCCAATAAGGTATTTTATATTTTCTTCTATTTTTTATTTTTTGATTTACTTGACTCTTTCTTGAAGTTTCATTAATTTCCACTTGCCCAATTCTAATGTTTAAGGAATTATTTTCTTCAGTTAGATTTTGCATCTCCTTTTCCTTTAGGTCCATTGTATTTTTTTATTTTTATTATTTTTTTAGGTTTTTGCAAGGCAATGGGGTTAAATAGCTTGCCCAAAGCCACACAGCTAGGTAATTATTAAGTATCTGAGGCCAGATTTGAACTCAGGTACTCCTGACTCCAGGGCAAGTGTTCTATCCATTGCACCACCTAGCTGCCCTCCCCCACATTGTATTATTAAACAAACTTATTTATGTATTTATTTATTTTTCCAACAATATGCGAAGATACTTTCCAACAATCATTTTTTGGTAAGACTTTGAGTTCTAAATTTTCCTTTCTCTCCCCCCCTCCCACTGATAGTGAGCAATCTAATTTTTATAAATGATTTATTTATTTTCACATTACTACAAAAATCTTGTGAATGCAGACATAAACCCCTCCCTCCCCCCACAAGATAGAGAAATCTCAAGAGAATTGAAGTGAGAGGGAAAAAATATGCTTCGGTCTGTGTTCCAATACCATCAACTCTGTCTCTGGGATCAGTTGCATTCTTTATGATAAGTCCGTCAGAGAACTTGCTTTAATATTTTTCCCACAGTTGCTATTGTTACTATTTCTCTCCACTCCCATTTATTCTATTGTCTCTCTTCTTTCACCCTGTCCTTCCTCAGAAGTGTGTTGTATCTCCCTCTCCCATGATCTTCCTTCTCTTTTATTACCTAAACTCCCCCTCCACTCCCCCAGATCCCCTTCTCCCATCCCTTTCTTCTCCTTTTCCCTCTAGGGTAAGTATATTTCTATATACTATTGAGCATGTATGTTATTTCTTCTCTGAGCCATTTCTAATGAGAATGAAGGCTCACTCATACTGCCTTACCCTTACACTCCATTGCAAAAAAACTTTTTCTTGACTCTTTTACATGAAATCTCTTAGCTCATTCTACCTCTATTTTCCCTTTCTCCCAGTACTTTCCTTTATCACCCATTGATTCCATCTTTATACCATTATATTCAGCTCCCTCCTATGCCTTGTCTATATATGCTCCTTCTAACTGCTCTGATAAATGAGTTCATATGAATTAACATTATCTTTTTTCCCACGCAGGAATAAACACAATGCAGCATTATTAAATACCTCATTATTTGCCCTTCCTGTCTACCCTCTCTATGCTCCACCTGAGTTCTTGTACTTGAAGATCAAACTTTCTGTTCAGTTCTAGTTGTTTCAGCAGGAAAGTTTGAAAGTCCCCTGTTTCATTGAATGCCCATTTTTTCCCCTGAAAGAGGATGTTTAGTTTTGCTGGGTAGTTGATTCTTGGTTACATTCCAAGCTCTTTTGCCTTCTTGAGTATCATATTCCATGTTCTATGAGCCCTTAATGTAGATGCTACTGAGTTGCCACAGTAATTGAATTGTTTCTTTCTGGCTGCTTGTAATATTTTCTCTTTGACTTGGGAGTTCTGGTATTTGGCTGTAATATTCCTAAGAATTTTTTTTTTTATTAAGAGATAATTGAGGGGCAGATCCAAGATGATGGAGAGAAGCCAGGGATTTCCCTGAACTCTTCCCAGTTTCCCTCAGAAACAATGTTAATCAAACTAAATGGATTCTGGAGCAACAGAACCCAATAAAAGACAGAGTGGAGTAATTTTTCACCTTAAGGTATTTGGAAGGACTTCAGGAAAAGTCTGTCTCACTTGAGGATATGGGGAGAATGACCTAGCATAGGCAAGTACAGGGGAAGGCAAAGGGAGGTTCTTAGTTACAGTACAGATTAGCCACTGAGGTTCCTAATTCCAGGCTCAGTAAGCCAGTGGCACATAGAACAAGAGGTAATCAATGGATTCCCTCCATTTCTATTTTACTCTCTGCTTCTAGGATCTCAGGGCAATTTTTTATCATTATTTCTTGAAAAAGGAAGTCTTGGCTCTTTTCCTGGTTATGACTTTTAGGTAGCCCAATAATTTTTAAATTATCTCTTCTGAGTCTTTTTAAGGCATTCTTCTCCTCAATGGCCTATTGGACTGCTTTTTCTATTTGATCTAAACTGGTTTTTAGCATATGATTTTCTTTGGTACTTTCTTTTTGTATCTTCTTTACCAAGCTGCTGACTTGGTTTTCAAGATTTTCCTGCATTGCTCTCATTTCTGTTCCCAATTTTTCCTCTACCTTTGCTTTTCAAAGTCTTTTTTTTTGAGCTATTCCTTAGTCTGAGGCCCATTCCTATTTTCTTGGGGTCTGGCAGAAGATTTGACTTTGTCATCTTTTGAGTGTATATTTTTATCTTCCAGGGAACCAAAGTGATTTTCTATGGCCAAATTTTTGTTACTCTTGTTTGCTCATTTCCTTGGCCTATGACCTGATTTACTATATTTCCAAAATTTTGGGGAATTTTTGGTATGTCCCCCAGGGACCTTAAAATTCTTCCAATGTCTTCTGAGAGGCTCTGACCTGTGCTCTTATCTGTGGATGACCCCAAGCACTCCCCTCTACCCTGGAGCTTGGAGGAGGGTCCCTGCTCCTTTATGGTAGTATGGGGGCCAGACTGGGCCCTAGTTCTGAGTATGGGCAAAGCAGCAGAGTCCTGGCCCAGGGATAGCAGTCCTGGTGGAACAGATCTTTCGCATGGATCTAGCTAGTTGTCTTGGGCTGGAAAATCATTTCACTCAGTCTTTATGTGGGTTCTGTCCCTCTAGAATTTGGTTAGTGTCATGATTTTACAGCATATGGAGTTTTTTGTGGAAGAACTTCTGTAATTCCTGCCTCCATACCATCATCTTGGCTCTGTCCCTGGCCAATTATATTTTTAAAGGAGTTATTTTTTCCATTCAGCCAATTATATTTTTAGAGTTGCTTTCTTTTTCCATTTGAACAATTGTGTTTTTGAAGGAATTTTTGTTTTTGTGCTTTCTTTTCCAAGCTGTTAAATCTCTCTTGTGTACCTCTCAGTTCTATCCTCAATTTTTCTACTTGATTTTTAAAAAAAACTTTTTGAGTTCTTTCAAGAGGACTTTTGAGGTTTGAGACCAATTCATATTCCCTTCTGGGACTTCACACATAGATCTTTTCCCACTGTTTTGTTCTGATACGTATTGTGATCTTCCTTGTCAATACAATAGTTTTCTATGGTCAGGGCTTTTTTCTGTTTCTTATTCATTTTTTAAAACATAGTTTGTGGTTTTTAGAGTTGTACTCTTCTTCTGGATCATAGGGGTCACTGTACTGAGAGTTTCTTTTACTGGGGCCAGGTACTTGCTCACAGATGTTCTGCATACTGGTGTCATAAGTATTAGAGGCTTCCCTACTATGTTGAGGTTACCCCATTGAATCAAGCTGCTCACAGGTTCTGGGGCTCACAATTTGCCTTCTGTATGGGACTGGACTCTTCACAGCTGTTTTGATGTGATACAGGCTTACGGAGCCTGGAACTAGGAACCTCAGTGGCCAATCTGTGCTGCAACTAAGAACCTCCCTTTGCTTTCCCCTGTACTTGCTTATGCTAGGTCATTCTCCCCATATCCCCAAGCGAGACAGACTTTTCCTTGAAGTCTTTCCAAATATCTTTTTTTTTTTTTTTTAGGTTTTTGCAAGGCAATGGGGTTAAGTGGCTTGCCCAAGGCCACACAAGCTAGGTAATTATTATTAAGTGACCGAGGCCATATTTGAACCCAGGCACTCCTGACTCCAAGGCTGTTGCTCTACCACCTAGCTGCCCCCCTTCCAAATATCTTAAGGTGGAAAATTAGTCCACTCTGTCTTTTATTTGGTTCTGTTATTCCAGAATCCATTTAGTTTGATTAACTTTGTTTCTGAGGGAAACTGTGAAGAATTCAGGCTTCTCTGGCTTCTCTCCATCATCTTGGATTTATCCCTCAATTTCAAGAATTTATTATTATTATTATTATTATTATTATTATTATTATTATTATTATTATTTTTAGGATTTTACAAGGCAAATTGAGTTAAGTGGCTTGCTCAAGGCCACACAGCTAGTAAGTGTCTGAGGCTGGTTTTGAACTCAGGTACTCCTGACTCCAGGGCCGGTGCTCTATCTACTGTGCCACCTAGCCACCCCCACTTCTAATTTTTAAGGAATTATTTTCTTCATTTAACTTTTGTCCCTCTTTTAATTTGGCCCGTTCTACTTTTAAATCTTTTTTTTTCCTTTGGTGGATTTCTTTTTCCATTTGACCAATTGCATTTTGAAAGGAATTGTTTTCTTCACTCAATTTTTGTTCTTTCTTTTCTAACCTGTTGATGCTTTTCTGCATAACCCTCATTTCTTTCCCCTATTTTTCTTCTATTTTTCATTTAATTTTTCATTTCATTTAATTTTTAAAATCTTTTTTTGAGCTCTTCTAAGAAAACATTTTGTACATAAGACCAACTCACATTCCCCTCTGGCATTTTGACATTGTAGTCCTCTTCTGAGTTTGTAATTTGATTATTCTTGACACTATTGTTTCCTGAGTTCTTTTACTCATTTTTATTATATTTAGTGCTTTTAAAAAATTGAACTCTGCTCCTGGGACACAGTGGATACTGTCCCAAGCTTCTTATGCTGGGGGCTAAGGACCTGGTTGCCTCATAATCTCAAGTACTAGTGACTTTCCCACTGCCCTGATATGGTCTGACCTAACCATGCCTGTTATAGCAACAGTTCTAGGGTGCTGGAAGTTTACCTTCTACACTGGGGTTAGAAGCCTCACCCATGAGCTGCTACATCATTGCTATGCTGAGCAAGGAATTAGGACCCCTGGGTGCTAATCTACATTGTGACTAAGAGCCTCTTCCTGGTTTGCTTAGATTGCACTGCCTTTTTACTCAGGTGAAACAGACATTTCCTTAAATCTTTCTAAATTATCTGAAGTAGAAAAATTGTTTCATTCTGATTTTTTGTGGGTCCTGACTTTTTTTTTCCATTGTCTTGACTCTGACTCACATGTATACACATACAAATGCTGACTGATGTGTACAATTAATAACATTGTAAACTTCTTGAGATTAGGATCTGGATCATATCTCTTTGTTTCATTTAGTTCTTAAATTGAATTGGAGCTTCATTAGTGTATATTGAATTGAATTAATAGTAATAATAGCTAATACTTCATAGCTTAAAAGTATTTTGCATATAATATCCTTTCATTTTATTCTCACAGCAATCCTAAGTGGTAGATGGTATTATTAATCATTTTACAAATAAATAAACTGATTTTATTTATGGACAAATGTCTTGCTGGTGTTTACATAATTTGGAAGTGTCTACAAAAGAATTGGAATTAGTATCTTTCTCACTCCATGTCCAATATGTACCCACTGTGCTTAACTTCCTAGGAGAATGAAATGAAAATTTCAGTCAGTTCAATATTACTGATTATCATTGTGTAAGAAACCCAGAGCAATGACAAGAGATTTTTTTTTAAAAAGGCAAGAAAAAAGTAAAGTCAGCATGCCTCTTTCCTTTTCTGAAGAAACAGCTGATGTGATCGGCATCCTATTTCAACCATCAAATTGTGTGTGGTAAAAAAAGAGCTGTTTTATGTGGCCTGAATAAGAAAGTTTACAGTCTCAAAATACCAGAAGGCATTGCCTAGAATACAAAACCACATTGCCATGAATATGAGATGCATATGTGATGGCAGTGAAGCAATTGATTAAGCAGACATATCATCAGTTTGCACAAACAGGCAGGTTTAATTAAATCATTCTGACCATTCAAGCTCTCCATGGCCCACAGGGCAGCAGTGAAAGACCCAGATATCTAGGGAGGGTTGAGTAAGCTACATTAGTGAGAGTAAAAATTCCTTCTTTTCCTTTCATGTTCCATATGGATAAAATTTGTGCCATGATAATTATTTCTTAAAGGGGCCCTGAAATCAAACACATGATCAAAATTGTGGTAGCTGCCTATTTTCATTGACAGCCAAAAGAATTTTTCAGAAGAAATGCATGATTTTATGCACTGATACACTGCACTCTGCAAAATGTTCAATTCAGAGGTTTTTCTAAGCTTTTGACACATTGTAGAAACTTGTTAAAAATTTGGGTAGACAGTACGAAGATAATATATTTAAATTCATACATTCCTGAAATTTAGTATGTTCTAATACCTTTTATCCTTATAGAGATGAAATCATACATCAGGGCAAAAATTTATTTATATTTGAAATAGGTAAAAGTGATTTTATAAATCATTGTGAATTGGAATAAGCAGATCTGGGTTCCAGTCCTAGCATTGCCTTTCCTGTGTATGACCTTGTGCAGTTACATAAAAACAAATATATATGTAAGCAGGTATAAATTTATTTATACTTACATAAATGTACATGAAAACACAGATGTGTGATGTATGTGTGATATATAATCATATTGGATCAATCTATTGGACATTTCCAACTAAATTTAGTGATGATATCTAAAACTCATTACATCTAATACTGAACTCATTCTCTTTCATGATAAACTCCCTCTTTTCTAAATGTGCTTATTTCTATCAAAAGTGCCATTTTCTTCCATTTGCCAAGGTTGATAATATTAATAATATTCAAAATATTATTGTTATCCTCAGTTTCTCACTGTCCTTTACTCCACTTACTCCAATGTACAGCCAAATCTTGCTATTGCTAACTTCACAGCAATGCTGAAATCTTTCTCTTTGTCTCCACTCACATAACTGGAACCTTTGTTTCGACCCTCAACCCCTCTCATCTCACCCATTGCAAAAAATCTCTGAATTGGTCTACCTGCTTCAAGGCTGTCCATCTTCTAGGCTATTTTACCCATTGCTGCCAAAAGAATTGTCTTTAAATGTAGATATGATCATGTGATTCCCTAACCACTAAATCCAGTGCTTTTCTATTTGCCTTTAGTATCTTCTGTTTATCTTTAAAGTTCTTCACAATTTCACCTTATTCCATTTTTCAATCTCATTGGACATAACTTCTCTTCTCTTACTCCACAATTTAGTCAAATTGCTCACATTCCATCTTCTACATACCTTCATATTAGGAGCCTCTTATCTAAAATGCATTTCTTCTTCTACCTCGTAGAGTCCCTTTTTTCCGTAAAAATATAGATCAAGTATGTAGAAAGATATAAAGCATTTTCTACAACCTACTAATTCCTACAACCACTAATAGGTTCGCTCAAATTATCTTGTATTTTACTATTTTGTTTGTATTTATTCACTTCAGAGTTATGCTGTAAATAATTTATAGATGTTTATTGTCTCCCTATTGGAATCTAAATTTTTTGGGAAGAAGGATTGCTTCTTTCTTTCTACTATTATCCTGAGCACCTAGGACAATGTATGATACAAAGTAAGTACTTAATAAACTTTTGTTGATTGGGTGATTGAGTCTTGGTGGCTATTCTGTGCTAAGCACTATGCTAGATGTTGGAGATACAAAGATGAAAAACAACCTATTTCTTTTTCTAAAAGTGTTTCTCTTAGAAGGCAGCTCAGCACCACAATTGATGGAACATGGGCCTGGTTCAGAGAGATCTGAGTTCAAATTCAAACTTATTAACTGTGTGACCCTGGAAAAGACATTCAAACTCTATTTACAATTTATCATCTGTAAAATAGGTACATACTGCAGAAGGAAATGATAAACCATTCCAGTATCTTTGCCAAGAAAATCCAATGTACAAAGTACATACAATGAAAAAGAAGCATACATAACTGAACCATTCAACTGCAATGACAAAAACTTAACCTTAACTATAAAAAAGAATAACATGGAGACAAAAGGAGAAGTAGAGACAGAGTGTTGTAGGGAAATTTGAGTTTGGGGGGAACCTTTTCAGCCAAAAGCAGGGAAAATTAATTAGAAGAGGTTGCTTCCTTTCTTTTTTATTATTTATTTATTTTTTCATCCATATGAACATGTATATTTTTAAGTTATAAAATTTCCTCTCACCCTCTCCACCCATCTCCACTCAATGGTGAACAGTGCAGGTTAGCATTTTCCATACATATTTTTTGATAAGAATGTTTACAGATTAGTCATTTTTGGTATGAGGAATTAGGATTAAGGGAAAGAGATATATCAGAGATAATTTTTAATAAAGTGTTCACCAGATTCTGAAGGGTTTTGTTCTGTTTTGTTTTTCTCCCTCTGACTGGGGATAACATTGTCAATGGTTAGTCTAATATAGTTGTTCCAGCTCTCTGAACTGCTGAGAGGAGCTGCTTTCATCAGGGTTAATCATCTTGCAATGTTGTTGTTAACATGTACATTTGTTCCCTTGGTTCTGCTCCTCTCATTCAGCATCAGATCCTGTAAGTCATTCCATGTTTCTCTAGAGACTGTCCATTTATGGTTTCTTTTAGAACAATAATATCATACCATAGTATTCATGTACCATAATTTATTTAGCTATTCCCAAATTGATGGGCATCCCCTCAATTTTCAATACAAAATGAGCTGCTATGAATATTTTGGAACAATTGGGACTTTTAACATTTTTTATAATTTCTTCTCGATATAGACCTGGAATTGGAATTGCTGGGTCAAAGGGAATGAACATTTTTATTGCTCTTTGGGCTTAGTTCATATTGCCCTCCAGAATGGTTGGATCTGTTCACAACTCCATCAGCAATGCATCAATGTCCCAATACTCCCAGAACTTCTCCAACAGTAATCATTTCCCCTTTTTCTCATCTTGCCCAATCTGATAAGTGTTAGGTGATGCCTCATTGTTGTTTTAATTTTCATTTCTCTAATCAATAATGATTTGGAACAATGTTTCATATGATTATATATAGCTTTAATTTCTTCATTTGAAAGCTAGCTATTCATATCCTTTGTCCATTTATCAGTTGGGGAATGACCTGTAACCTTATAAATTTGATGCAATACTCTCTATATTTTAGAAATGAGACTTTAATCAAAACTCCTAGCTTCCCAGCTTTCTGATTTCTTTCTAATTTTGGTAGCATTGATTTTAATAGTGCAAAACCTTTGTAATTTAATAGTCAAAATCATTCATTTTGCAGTTTATAATGTACCCTATTTCTTGTTTGGTCATAAATTTACCCCCTTTCCATAGGTCAGATAGATAGAGTATTTCTTGTTCTATTAATTGATCTCGCCCTTTATGTCTACATCCTGTGCCCATTTTGACCTTATTTTGGTATAGGGTGTGAGATGTGGGTCTATGCCTAGTTTTTTCCATACTATTTTCCAGTTTTCCCAACAATTTTTGTCAAATAGTGAGTTCTTTTCCCCAAAGCTGACCTCTTTGGGTTTGTCAAACAGTAGATTGCTATAGTCATTTACTGCAATTTCTTTTGAATCTATGCTAATTTACTGAGCCATTACTCTGTTTCTTAACCAGTACCAGGCAGTTTTGATGACTGCTGCTTTATAGTATAGTTTTAGATCTGGTAGAGCTAGGCTGCCTTCCTTTACATTATTTTCCCATCAGTTCCTTTGCTATTCTTGACTTTTTGGTGTTCCAGATGAATTTTATTGCTACTTTTTCGAGGTTGGTAAAGTAATTATTTGGTAATTTGATTAGGAAGGCATTGAATAAGTAATTAAATTGGGGTAGAATTGCCATTTTTTTTATATGAGCTTGACCTAACTATGAGCATTTACTATTTGATCCACCCATTGCTTAAGGTGAAGTTATCTAATTTCTGATTAGTTTTTGGTTTATCTTTACATGACTCTTTATAACATATAATTTTTATTGCACCATGGTCTGAGAAGTGTGTATTTATTATTTCTGCCTTTCTGCATTTGATTAAAATATTTTTGTGCCTTGTACATGGTCAATTTTGGTATAGGTGCCATGTACTATCGAGAAAAAGGTTTATTCCTTCTTTAACCCTTTTAATGAGATTGATTTTTGCTTTTACTTTATCTGAGATCAGGATTGCTACCCCTGATTTTTTACTTCAGCTGAGGTATAATGTATTTTGATCCAACTTTTTGCCTTTAATATGTTTGTATCTCTCTGCTTCAAATGTGTTTTTTATAATCAACATTTTAAGATTTGGGTTTTTAATCCATTCTGCTATCTGCTTCTGTTTATGGGATAGTTCATCCCATTCACTTTTACAGTTTAAGATTTACTACAGTTAAGATTTATAATTAAGTTTACTACTTCTATATTTCCCTCCATGCTATCTTTCTCCATTTGTTTTTCTCTTTCCTTTCATCTTATTCCTCCTCATTAATATTTTACTCCTTTTTCCCCTTTTATTTTTCTTTTAAAATTTAATTTTCAGTTTATTTATACTTTTACCTTTGTCTACCCTTATATCAGTCCATTCTTCCCTTATCTTTTCCTTTCTCTCTACCCCCTTCCCTGTAGGTTAGGATACATTTTTAAATCCAAGTGAGAATATATATTATTCCCTCTCTGGGCCAAATCTATTAAATATAATTTAATCAGAGTTCACACTTTTCCTTCCTTCCCTTAAAACAGTGGTAAATGAGGCCAAGTGGTAAATGCGACATTAATATCCAATGAAGAGAAGAAAGGCAGAATTGGCTAAATGGAAAAGGATATATTAAAAATCATTGAAGAGAACTATGTGAAAAATAGAATTGACCAAATGGCCAAATCAAAAAGGACATACAAAAGCTCACTGAAGAAAATCATTTCTTTTAATTTTAGAATTTGCTGAGTGAAAGCTAATGACTATGAGACATCAAGTAAAGATCCAACAAAATCTAAAGAATGAAAAAAAAACAATTACCAAAATCTAAAGAATGAAAAAAAACAGAAGAAAATGTGAAATATCTCTTTGGAAAAAATATTTACCTGAAAAAATAGATTGAGAAAAGATAATTTAAGAATTATTGGACCACCTGAATGCCATGACCCAAAAAAAAAGAGACATCATCTTTCAATAAAATATCAAGAAAAACTGTCCTGAGGGGCAGCTAGGTAGTGCAGTGGATAGAGCACCAGCCCTGTAGTCAGGAGGACCTAAGTTCAAATCTGGCCTCAGACACTTACTAATTACCTTTGCGACCTTGGGCATGTCACTTAACCACAATGCCTTGCAAAGAAACAAAAGAAAAAGAAAATAAAATTTCCTTGAAGGGTGGATAGTGCATGGGCCCTGGAATTAGGATGACCTGAATTCAAATTCAGCCTTACAAACGTGATAATTATCTAGTTGTGTGACCTTGGATAAGTCACTTTTAACCCCATTGCCTTAAATAAATAAAATTAAAAAAAAGAACAACTGCCTTGAGACTCTAGAAACATAGAAAGTTTTAAAAATAGAATTTTAAAAATAGAAATAGAAATTTTTAAAAATCAAATGCTCACCTTCTGAAAATTATCCCTAAATGAATTTTCACAGAAATATTATAGCCAATTTCAGATCTCCCAGGTCAAAAAATATACAAACAGCTATAAAAGAAACAATTCTAATATGATAGAGTCACAGTCAAGATTTAGAAGTTTCTACATTAAAGAATTAAAGGCCTTGAAATATGACATTCCATCAAGTAAATGAGTTTGGATTACAATGAAGAATCACCTGTCAAGCAAAACTGAGTATAATCCTTAAGGGGGGGAAATTTTTATTCAATGAAGTAGAGGGTTTTCAAACATTCCTGATAAAAAGACCAGAGATAAATAGAAAATTTGGCTTTCTAGTATGAGATGCAAGAAAAGCACAAAAAAGGTAAATAGGAGAGAGAAATCATAAGGAATTCAATTAAAGTTTGCACACCTACATGTCAAGTTCCTAAAACTTAATTCATAATAGTTAGAATGTGTGTGCATAGATAGAGGGCATAGGAGTGAGCTGAATATGATAGGACTCTCTAAAAAATAAAATTAAGGGGGTGAGAAAGAGGAATGTACTAAAAGAAATGTAAAAGGAGAAGTAGAATGGGAGTAAATTATCTGATATAAAAAAAGGTATGAAAGAGCTTTTATGGTGGTAGGGAAGATGGGAGAAGTGAGGGAGTCATGAGAACCTTATTCTAATCAGATTTGGCTCAAAGAGGGAATAATATTCACATTCAATCTATCTCACCCAACAGGAAAGTAGAAAGTGAAGAGTATCAGGCAAAAGTCAGAAATAAAACAATTTTGGGATTGGACAGGGTGAAAGGAGTGAAAGAGTAGGATAAATGGGGGGGAAGGGAAGAAGAGAGACAAATACATAGTAACTATAATTTTAAAAAATTATGTAGCAAATTTCTCTGATAAAGACCTCATTTATCAAATATTTAAGGAACTGAGTTATATTCACAGAATAAGAGCCAAATTTTAGTTGATACATGGTCAAAGATATAAACAGTCAATTTTTAGATATGGTAATCAAAACTATAGTCACATGAAAAAATGCTCTTAATCATTATTGATTAGAGAAATGAAAATGCATTATCTAGCCCTAACTACTCTCCTTATCTTTAGTTATATATCACAAACTACTTAGTGAAGATCTTGAACTAGATGTCTTGTATACAACTCAAGTTTAGCATATCCAAAAGAACAAAATCACTATTTTTTTCTTTCCTCATTTCTTTCCCCAATTTCTTTATTAATTTTGAAGATGCCACTATGTTTCCAGTCACTCAGGCTTTCAACCTTAATATCATCTTGCACTTCTTATTTGTATGAACTTTACATATTCAATTCATTATTAAATCTTGTTCCTCTCTTCATATCTTCTATATCTTTATCTTTGTATTATATATTATATTGACATCTCTATTGATATACCTATTTTGAGATCAATAGATATATTTATATATAAAATACTTTTTTTTCCAGTCACAAACCCACCATTATGGTGAGAAAAATCCTCATCACTTCACACCTGGACTATTGTAGTAGCTTGCTGGTTGATCTCCCTTACTCAAACCCCTCTTTATTCTAATCAATCCCCCACTCAGTTGTCAAAATGCTCCTTCTAAAGTGTAGGTATGAGCTTGTCATTTCTGCACCACTTCTTCTTTCATAGATTCAATAACTCCAGTGACTCCCTATTACTTCCACGTTCAAATATCAACAACTGTTTGGTTTTTTAAAACATTTCATAGTTTATTCCCTTCCTACTTTTCTATTCTTTGTCTATTTTATTCACCAAGATGGCCTCTGCAATCTCCAAAGCTGGCTTACTTCTTCGTCCTTCTATACATCAATCCCTTCTCCAAATTTCATGCCTTTCCATTGTATAGCATCCATGTTTTGAGTGGCCCTCTTCAGTTTCTAGCTTTTCTATCTTTCTGAATCCTGGCCAGATTCCTTTGCAAAATGATCTTCTAGTTTTTCTCCTTTTGCTTTTCCTCTGAGATGACCTCTTATTTGGATTCTATATATTTTGTTGACATAGTTTTTTGGAAATGTTTAATGTGTCCCCTTGAATGTGAACGCCTTAAGAGCTGTCACTGTTTTGATTTTTCTTTGTATCCCTAGTATTTAGGATTGTTTGATAAATAGTAAGTGCTTGTTCATGTTTACTGAATGACTGACAAATAGTATTATTCTCTCAAAATGCTTACTTATAAAGTAGAATTTTTCTTACTCAAATATGAATTGTTCAATTAAAAAAAGTCCAAAAAGTCTGGAAATTTTCTAAACTAATGATGCAGAAATTGCTTCAAGATATTAGATTGAAATTCAATGAAATTAGAAAGGAAGACTATGCAGCATATTTCAGGATGAATGTAGCCCATTCTCTTTTCCTTTTCCTGGCACTTTAAGGGAAAGGCTTCTTTTGATCTAGTAATTAATAGTGAAAAAGCTTAGCATTTGATTTTGATATGAATTTTCATTCTTTTTTTTAAAGAAAGAAAAGCAAAAAAATCAGATATTGAACTAAGTAATTCAGTAATGACTTAATCACTCATTCCCTCATTCATGAGAGGGATAAGGGAGAAGGACTAGATCTGTTATTTCCTTTACAATGGAAAAGTAAATGGCGGAAAAGGAAGCTCCCTCTTCCAATGCAGATCAGTACTTTTTCCTGCAACTTAAATCTTAAAGAATTGCTTAGACAACAAAGAAGTTAAGTTAACTGACTCCTAAATCCTGCTTTTTAAAGCATAGAATATACTCTTATTGTCGAGATTGACTAGAAGTATAGTGTATAGATCCAAAAAACTGAAGAGTTGAAAGAGACCTGACAGAATATAAAAGATAGAAGGTAAAAACTGAATCTTATAACACAGAATATGAGTTGGAAGAGATTGTAGACTGTACAACATATAGATGAGTGCTAGAACTGGAAGTTCCCCAATGTTATAGCCACCAATAGGAAGACTAACAAATTCATCAATCAGAATTTTTTTCTAGTTCTATTTCAAGTCCATGACTCTTGTTTTAACCATTTATTAATTACAGGTATCTAAAAATAAGAGTGTCACTTGAACTTGGTACCACATTAATGAAATGGATGAAATTCACATGAAGTTCACATATTTATCTTTTTTGAGAGAGTAGCACATGACTTAAAGAAACACAGTGCTAATGGCAATTTGATTTGATTGTTTGGAAAATCTGTGGGGTCCTTCCTCTTCCAGTGAAGATCTCAGTCCTTCCACCTTTCCCTTTTTTCCTCTTCCAAAGTTTAATAGATAATCTTCATGGAAAAATAAGGCAATAGCAACCATCAGGTACTTACTATGTGCTAAGCAGTGTGCTAACTGCTGAGTATACCAATGCAAATCTTTATGAATATCCATGACTAAAATCAATCAATCAATCAATATTTATTGGCCGTCTTTCTGGTGATGAGCGTTTTTGAACTTTGCTTTGCTGATCTTTCAATGTCAGAGACATGGAATCTTAGAGTTGGATGGGAGTTCATCTAATTTAGTCCCTACTTAAGCAAGAAAAGCTGACAGTATACCTCAAAAGTGATAATTTAGTCAGTATAAGTTTCCCAGTGATGTGAATTACTGTTGACAGTTGACCTAATCTCAGATATTGGGGAGGAAGCAAATTTCTTCAAAAGACTTCACAAGGTATATAAAAGAAGCTTTATTATAGAAAGTATGTAAGGAAATGACTGTTGAACTGAGGGCAAGGATTTGTTGTGGTTCAGCTGAATGAACACCAACACATTTCATTGTTTTCCTTTTCCCATGGAGATGACAGTGGAATGGTGGCAAATAAGACCAACATGGAATGAACATTCATCAGATGTGAGGAGGTAGGAACCTACTTCCAGGGGTGATCAGAGAATTTCAGGGCATTAGATCACTCCCAGAAAAGCCTTCTATTTTTCCTGGAGCACAGAACTTTACCACAATAGCTTCTTATTTGATAAAGGTTTCTAGTTAACAGAGTGCCCTAATCCCACTGTGGTTTGTAACCTTATCTGCTCCACAGCCTCAAGACTTTCCTCTTTAACTTTTCCCTTTTTTCACAACGCCTGCTTAAACCCAGGTAATCTGCTCAGGTCTGACTATAGTATTCTACAGGAACCTATTACCATACTGAATATCTTTCTTGTCCTTATTTGAAACTTTTCTGGTCTGGCAAATGCTTCACAAGCTTGCACTGAAGAGATCCAGAGCCTACAAGCCACACTGATACTTCAAAGAAGGAATTTATTGAAGGACAGGCAACATGCCCTATTTAACATAATAGTTAATATCAAT
The DNA here is from genome assembly GCF_037893015.1 of Macrotis lagotis. Taxonomy (NCBI): domain Eukaryota; kingdom Metazoa; phylum Chordata; class Mammalia; order Peramelemorphia; family Peramelidae; genus Macrotis; species Macrotis lagotis. Next base: position 259,793,491 of record NC_133658.1, on the reverse strand, counting down.
TAAAGAATTAAAGAACCGCTATTCTTTAATTTCACTAGCTGTGATTCCTTGTCAAAGTCATAATTTTCCATTGAATCATTACATGTGATACCGAGTTTTTCAAATTTAGCCTTAAAACTTGGAGATGCCAGAACCAGAAGAACATTGTATACCCTAACAGCAACATGGGGGGGTGATGATTAACCTTAATGGACTTGCTCATTTCATCAGTGCAACAATCAGGCACAATTTTGGGATATCTGTGATAGATAGAACCATCTGTATCCAGAGAAAGAATTGTAGAATTTGAACAAAGATCAAAGACTATTACCTTTAATTAAAAAAAATCTTATGTAATTTTGCTATCTTTTATACTTTTTTTTCTTAAGTATATGATTTCTCTCCTATCACATCCAAATTAGAACAATGTATACTATGGAAACAATGTAAAGACTAACAGATTGCCTTTTGTGGGGGGAGGAGGGAAGCAAGATTTTAGAGGGAAAATTGTAACATTCAAAATAAATTAATAAATTAAAAAAACTGGAAGATGCTATTGCAACCAATATAAATTACTCTCTTTCTTAGAGCACCCAAAAGGTTGCAGTGCCCTAGAATTCAATAAAAGATGATTTCACGGAGTACTTGAGCTCAGGATTGAATATTTTGACAAAAGGGACTATTTGATCTGTATCTCTTTTAAGTAGTCTTTTGAATAGCTTATAAAATAAGTTTAATAAGTCTATTTGAACAATAACAGAAATATAGCAAAAAATTCCAGTTTGTCTAAACAACTTTCACCAAACTAAAGGATTTTGTGTTAATTTCCTTAATATCATCATTTGCAATTCAGTCACTTTCTAAATGCATTACAATTTCAATAAAAGTTTTAACAAGTCAGAAGGCAAGGTTAGGGTTAGAGCAAGTTACAGTTGCATCATTCAGGCCTGTGATATATTTATCTATGCCTAGAGTGTTCATTCCTCTATTTCAACTGAGGAGATACTCAATTTTTTTCTTCTTCAAAGATCTGCTCAGATACCACTTCCTCTAAGGTATCTTCCCTAATTCCTTTCTCTCCCTCACCCCAACTGTAAATGTTTTCTTCCTGCTAAAAATTGCCTTGAGAATTATTTCATTTTTTTCCATCAAAGGATCTTGGGAGGATAACTAGAAATGATCTCTCAAAGGCTCTAGAGTCCAACACTCTTATTTTATTTTATAAATGAAGAAACTGATGACTGAGTAGGTATAAGTGGCTTGCCCACAATTGCACAGGTAGTAAATATTATAGCCAGATTGGTGTTGTTTGACCTTTTCATTCATATCTGACACTTTGTGAACTCACTTTGTTGTTATTACTGTTGTTTGTTTGCTTGTTTTTGAAAAGCTATTAGAGTCCTTTGCCATTTACTTCTCTGATTCATTTTACAGATAATGTAATTGAGGCAAACAAGGTGAAATTGCCCAGGACCACATAGCTAATAAGTGCCTGAGACCAGATTTGAACTCAGGAAGAGCAGTCTTCTTAATTCCAAGGTCAGTGCTTGGTGCAGTGGATAGAGCACTGACCTTGGAATTAGGAAGATGGAAGTTTGACTCTGACCTCAGTCACTTGCTACTTACTAGCTGTGTAACCTTAGGCAAGTCACTTAACCTGAATTGCCTCCCATCCAGGACTGTCTCCAGTCTTCCTGATTTATATACATGGCTAGTGGACCTAGACGACTCTGGAGGAGGAGAAAGTGAGGCTGATGATTTAGCATACCCCCCCCCCCCTCAAATCTGATTCATGTGCTTGTCATGGCATCGCGTTCCCTGATCATGGGGGAGGGACAAACATCATTTAGCTGTCATTAGAGACAGGATTAGAATTAATTTCCATTGTTACCAGACACATGTGATTTCCACTATTCTACATTGCCTCCTATTTTGCACCTCTTAAACAGCATTTAAGACTGCTATTAGAGAGGACACTAAGTGACTTGAAGCACAGTCAGAGAAGGGCAATTGGGATGGGTAGTGGATCTGAAACCAGTTTAGAATTTCTGTTTAACTATCTTTGGGTGTCTTTTTAAAAGTGCACTTTGAGACCTTGGAAGAAACTCAAGAATGCCTCACAATATATGAACTTGACTGAAGTCTCAAAAGCAGCTATTTGGATAGGAAAGATTAGGGGATATGAGGGCATGAGAATAGTAGAGGTGAGGGAAGGGTCAATGGACTTCCCTGACCCCCATATTGTTTTCAATAAACTCAAAGTTTCACTTTTTTTTAATGAATCACCAGACCTTCACAATCTACTACCTCACTAATCCAGGCAGAAAATTGTTTCTTTTATTGTTTTAATCTTTCTACCAAGCTTTGAACTGATCCAACCTTTCTAGAGAATAATTTGAAATTAGACGTAAAGGACAATAAAAATGTGCATACTCTTTGATCCAGCAATACCACTACTGGATCTACACCCTAAAGAGATTATGAAAAAGGGTAAAAATATCACTTGTACAAAAATATTCATAGCACCTCTTTTTGTAGTGGCAAAGAATTGGAAATCGAAGGGATGTCCATCGATTGGGGAATGGATAAACAAACTGTGGTATAGGTGTGTGATGGAAAACTATTGTTCTATTAGAAATAAGATGGGCTCTCTCCAGGCATCCCCATGACATCGTCTTTAAACCCCAAGTGGCAATCCCTGAAGCACCTTCGAGATGCCCAGGGAAGATAGGGCTACCTGGAAATCCAATTATTTCCTCAAGATCATCCAACTTTTGGATGATTATCCAAAATGCTTCATTGTGGGAGCAGACAACGTGGGCTCCAAGCAGATGCAGCAGATACGGATGTCCCTCTGTGGGAAGGCCGTAGTGCTGATGGGAAAAAACACTATGATGCGCAAAGCCATTCCTGGGCATCTGGAGAATAACCCTGTCCTGGAGAAAGTGCTGCCTCATATCTGAGGGAATGTGGGTTTTGTGTTCACCAAGGAAGATCTGACTGAGATTAGGGATATGCTTCTGGCCAATGAGGTACCAGCCGCTGCCCGTGCTGGCGCCATCGCCCCATGTGATGTCACGGTGCCAGCCCAGAACACTGGTCTGGGTCCTGAGAAGACTTCCTTCTTCCAAGCTCTGGGTATCACCACCAAGATTTTCAGGGGCACCATTGAAATTTTGAGTGATGTGCAGCTGATTAAGACTGGAGGCCACCTTGTTGAACATGCTGAATATCTCCTCATTTTCCTTTGGGCTGATCATTCAGCCCAATGTTTGACAATGGCAGCATCTATAACGCTGAAGTGCTGGACATCACAGAGGAGACCTTGCACCTTCGCTTCTTAGAGGGTGTCCATAATGTTGCCAGCGTCTGTCTGCAGCTTGGCTACCCAACTGTTGCATCAGTGCCCCACTCCATCATCAATGGGTACAAGCAGGCCTTGGCTGTAGCTGTGGAGACTGAGTACAGTTTCCTGCTTGCTGAAAAGGTGAAGGCCTTTCTGGCTGACCCTGCAGCCTTTGCAGTGGTTGCCCCTGCGGCTGCAGCTCCAGCTGCTGCTGCACCAGCTGCTGCCACTCCAGCCAAAGTAGAAGCCAAGGAAGAGTTGGAAGAGTCTGATGAAGATATGGGATTTGGTCTGTTTGATTAGCCCATGGGATACAACTATTTTGCCAATTTATTTGTGGAACAAAGAAATAAAAATGCTCATTAAAAAAAGAAATAAGATGGGATGGGATTTCAGAGAAGCTTGGAAAAACTTGCCTGAACTGATGCAGAGCAACATGAGCAGAACCAGAAGAGCACTTTTATACCCTAATAACAACATGGATGTGAGGATCAATCTTAATGGACTTCCTCATTTCATTAGTGCAACAGTCAGGGACAATTTTAGGGGATCTGTGATGGAAAATATCATCTGTAACTAGAGGAAAAACTGTGGAGTTTAAACAAAGACCAAAAATTTTTACCTTCAATTTTTTTAAAAAAGTTGTTTGATATATTACATAATGTTGCTATCTCTATTATTTTTCATTCATTTTATATTATTACAATAATCTTATTATGAGAGTAAACATATACCCCCCTCTCCCCAAGAAGATGAGAAACCTCAAGAATAGTGAGAGAGAAAAAAATGTACTTCAGTCTGTGTTCAGATTCCAATGCCTCTGTCCCTGGGATGAATTGCCTTCTTTATCATGAGTCCACCAAAGAAGTTGCTTCAATATTTTTCCCACAGTTACTATTACTAGCTGTATTACCCTCCCATCTATTCCTTCCCACTCTCATTTATTTTATTCTCTCTCCATTCACCCTGTCTCTGTCCAACAGTGTATTGTATCTGAGTACTGTCACCCACAATCTTTCTTCTCTTCTATCACCTACTTCCCCCTTCCCTTCCCTTCCCCCATTATCCATTATCCCATCCCTTTCTTATTGTTTTCCTGTAGGGTAAGATAGGGTATTAAGAGTGTGTGTTATTTCCTCTCTGAGCCATTTCTGATAGAATGAAAGTTCACTCATTCCCCTTCATCTTCTCCCAGTCCACTCCATTGAAAAAGCTTTTTCTTGACTCTTATGTGAAATATTTTAGCCCCTTTTTCTTCTCCTTTCTCTTCCTCCCAGTACTTTCCTTTATCACCCATTGAATCCATCTTTTTACCATATTGTACTGTTATATTCAGCTCCTTCCTGTGCCTTGTCTATATATGCTCCTAACTCCTCTTATAAATAAGAAAGTTAATATGAATTATCAGTATCCTCTTCCCATGCAGGAATACAAACAGTTCAACATCATTAAGTTCCTCATCCACCCCCTCTATGATTCACCAGAGTCTTGTACTTGGAGATCAAACTTTCTGTTCAGCTCTTGTAGTTTCAATAGGAAAGTTTAAAAGCCCCCTATTTCATTGAAAGTCTATCTTTTCCCCTGAAAAAGGATGTTCAGTTTTGCTGGGTAGTTGATTCTTGATAGTACACCAAGATCTTTTGCCTTCCGGAATATCATATTCCAAGCCCTGTAAGCCCTTAATGTAGATGCTGCCAGATCCTGTGTAACCCTGACTATAGAGCCATGGTAGTTGACTTGTTTGTTTCTGGCAGCTTTTAGTATTTTCTTTTTGATTTGGGAGTTTGGGGATTTGGCTATAATATTCCTGGGAGTTGTTCTTTTGGGATATCTTTCAGGAGGCAATTGGTGAATTCCCTCAATTTCTATTTTACCCTCTGCTTCTAGGATATTAGGGCAATTGTGCGGTATTATTTCTTGTAAAATGAAATCTAGTCTCTTTACCTCGTCATAATATTCAGGTAGTCCAATAATTTTTAAATTATCTCTCTTGGGATCTGTTTTTGAGGTAGGTTGTTTTTCCAATGAGATATTTCACATTTTCTTCTAATTTTTATTTTTTATTTTGGAATAGTTTTATTTCTACCTAATTTCTTGCAAAGTAATTGACTTCATTTAGTTCCATTCTGCATTTAAAGCAGTTATTTTCTTCAGAGAACTTTTTTATCTCTTTTCCCAGCTAAGCAATTCTGCTTTTTTAAGAAAGATTTTATTTATTTTGAGTTTTACAATTTTTCCCCAATTGTTGCTTCCCTCCCTCCCCCACCCCCCACAGAAGGCATTCTCTTAGTCTTTAGATTGTTTCCAAGGTATACACTGTTCTCAGTTGAATGTGATGAGGGAGAAATCATATCATTAAAGAAGAAAAACAAAGTATGAGATAGAAAAATTGCATAAAAGATAGTTTTTATTTCTAATTTGAAGGTAATAGTCTTTGTTCTTTGTTCAAACTCCACAATTTTTTCTCTGGATGCAGATGGCATTCTCCATTGCAGAAATCCCCAGATTGTCCCTGAGTTGCACTGATGGAATGAGGAAGTCCATTAAGGTTGATCATCACCTCCATGTTGCTGTTAGGGCATACAATATTTTTCTGGTTCTGCTCATCTCTCTCAACATCAGTTCATGCAAATCCTTCCAGGCTTCCCTGAATTCCCATCCCTCCTGGTTTCTAATGGAACAATAGTGTTCCATGACATACTTGCTAAACCATTCCCCAATTGAAGGACATTTACTTAATGTCCAATTCTTTGCCACCACAAACAGGGCTACTTTGAATATTTTTGTACAAGTGATGTTTTTCTCCTTTTTCATCATCTCTTCAGGGTATAGACCCAGCAGTGGTATTGCTGGATTAAAGAGTATGCACATATCTGTTGCCTTTGAGTGTAGTTCCTAATTGCTCTCCAGAAAGATTGGATGAGTTCACAGCTCCACCAACAATGTGTTAGTGTCCCAGATTTCCTACATCCCTTCCAACATTGATCATTGTCCTTTCTGGTCATGTTGACCAGTGTGAGAGGTGAAAGGTGGTATCTCAGAATTGCTTTAATTTGCATTTCTCTAATAAGTAATGATTTGGAGCAATTTTTCATATGACTATGGATTGCTTTGATTTCCTCATCTGTAAATTGTCTTTGCATATCCTTTGACCATTTGTCTTTTTTTTTTTTTTTAGGTTTTTGCAAGGTGAATGGAGTTAAGTGGATTGACCAAGGCCACACAACTAGGTAATTATTAATGTCTGAGACCGGATTTGAACCTAGGTGCTCCTGACTCCAGGGCTGGTGCTTTATCCACTGCACCACCTAGCCACCCCTGACCATTTGTCAAGTGGAGAATGACTTGTTATTTTGAAAATTTGACTCAGTTCTCTGTATATTTTAGGATGAGTCCTTTGTCAGAAATACTATCTGTAAAAATTGTTTCCCAATTTACTACATTTCTTTCGATCGTGGTTACAGTGGTTTTGTCTGTGTAAAAGCTTTTTAATTTAAGGTAATCGAAATCATCTAGTTTTTTTTAGTGATGTTCTCCATCTCTTCCTTAGTCATAAACTGCTTCCCTTTACATAGATCTGACATGTATACTATTCCTTAATCTTCTAGTTTTCTTATACTATTGTTTTTTATGACTAAATCCTATATCCATTTTGATCTTCTATTGGTACAGGGTGTGAGGTGTTGTTCTAATCTAAGTTTCTTCCATACTAAATTCCAATTTTCCCAACAGTTTTTATTGAAGAGAGAGTTTTTAGCCCAATAGCTGGACTCTGGGTTTATCAAAAGCAAATTACTATAATCCTTTCCTGCTATTGCACATAGTGTATTCCACTGATCCACCACTCTATTTCTTAGCCAATACCAGACAGTTTTGATGACTGATCCTTTATAATATAATTTTGGATCTAGTAAGGCTAAGCCACCTTCTTTTGCACTTTTTTTCATTGAATCCCTTGAAATTCTTGATTTTTTTTATTTCCCCATACATATTTACTTGCAACTTTTTCTAACTCATTAAAGTAATTTTTTTGAAATTTTGATTGGTAGGACACTAAACAAGTAGTTTAGTTTTGGTAGAATTGTCATTTTTAATATATTAACTCAACCTATCCATGAACAGTTGAATGTTTTCCGAGTTATTTAAATCTGATTTTATTTGTGTGAGGAGTGTTTTGTAATTGTTTTCCAAAAGTTTTTGTGTCTGCCTTGGCAGGTGTATTTCCAGGTATTTTATATTGTCTGAGGTTACTTTGAATGGGATTTCTCTTTCTAGATATTTCTACTTTATCTTGCTAGTCATATGTAGAAATGTTGAGGATTTATGAGGGTTTATTTTATATTCTGCAACATTGCTAAATTTGCTAATGATATTTAGTAGTTTTTTAGATGATATTTTGGGATTTTCTAGGTATACCATCATGTCATCTACAAAGTGAGAGAGTTTTATTTCTTCCTTCATAATTCTAATTCCTTCAATTTCTTTTTCTTCTCTCATTGCTGAAGCAAACATTTATAATACAATATTGAATAGTAGTGGTGATAATAGGCATCCTTGTTTCACCCCTAATCTTACTGGGAATGCCTCTAGCCTATCCCCGTTGCATATAATGCTTGTTGATAGTTTCAGGTAGATACTGCTTATTACTCTGAGGAACTGCTCCATTTATTCCTACACTCTCTACTGTTTTTAGTAGGAATGGGTGCTGTATTTTGTCAAAACTTTTTCAACATCTATTGATATGATTTATGAAAGGTATGTTTTTGAAATAATTAAATGTGCTTACAGTTTTCCTAATACCGAGCCAACCCTGCATTACTGGGATAAATCCTACTTGATCATAATGTATTATCCTAGTGATAACTTGTAATTGTTTTGGTAAGATTTTATTTAAGATTTTTGCATCTATATTCATCAGGGAGATAGGTCTATAATTTTCTTTCTCTGTTTTAACTCTTCCTGCTTTAGGTATCAGCACCATACTCATTTCATAGAAAGAGTTACGTAGAGTTCTGTCTTCCTCTATTTTTCCGAAGTTTATATAGACTTGGAACCAACTGTTCCTTAAATGTTTGGCAGAATTCAATTGTGATTCCATTTGGCCCTGGACAGTTTTACTTAGGGAGTTCAATAATGGCTTGTTGAATTTCTTTTTCTGATATAGGGTTGTTGAGGTATTTAATCTCCTCTTCATCTAACCTGGACAACTTATATTTTTGTAAATATTCATTCATTTCACTTAGATTATCAAATTTATTGGCATAGAGTTGGGCAAAGTAATTTCAAATTATTACTTTTATTTCCTCCTCATTGGTGGTGAGTTCACCTTTTTCATTTATGATACTAGCAATTTAGTTTTCTTCTTTTTTTAAATCAAATTGACCAGATGTTTATCAATTTTATTGTTTTTTTCATAAAACCAACTTTTAGTTTTATTCATTAATTCAATAGGTCTTTTTGCTTTTGCTTTTTATTAATTTCTCCTTTAAATTTTAGGATTTATAATTTGGTATTTAATTGGGATTTTTAATTTGCTCTTTCTCTAATTTTTTTAGTTGCATATTTAGTTCACTGATTTCCTCTTTCTTTATTTTATTCATGTAAGCATTTAAAGACATAATATATCCCCTGACAGGTACTTTGAGTGAATTACATAGGTTTCGGTTGTTGTTTCTTTATTGTTATTATCTAGGATAAAATAAGTAATACTTTCTATAATTTGTTGTTTGATCCACTCATTTTTTAAAATGAGGTTATTCAGTTTCCAATTAGTTCTGGGTCTATATCTCCTTGCCACAATATTGCATATGAGTTTTATTGCATTGTCATTTGAGAAAGATGTATTCACTATTTCTACCTTTCTGCAATTGATCATTAGGGTTTTATGCCCTAGTATGTGGTCAGTTTTTGTGTAAATGCCATGTACTGTAGAAAAAAAGTATCTTCCTTTCTATCCCCATTCAATTTCCTCCATAAGTCTATTATATCTAGGTTTTTAAAAAATCAACTTACCTCCTTAACTTCTTTGTTGTTTTTTTATGATTGGATTTATCTAAATCTGAGAGTGGGAGGCTGAGTTCTCCCAGTAGTAGAGTTTTGCTGTCTATGTCTTCCTGTAGTTCTTTCAGCTTCTCCTTTAAGAATTTGGATGCTATCCAATTGGGTGCATATATATTCAGTACTGAAATCACTATTGTTTACATTACCTTTTAGGAGGAAATATTTTCCTTCCTTATCTCTTTTAATCTATTTTTGTAGCTGCTTTGTCTTAAATAAGGATTGCTAGCCCTGCTTTTTTCACTTCAGCTGAAGCAAAATATATTTTGTTCCAACTTTTTACCTTTACTCTATATGTATCTCTCTGCTTCAAATGAGTTTCTTGTAAGCAGCATATTATACAATTTTTGGTTTTTAATCCACTCTGCTATTAGCTTAGGTTTTAAGGGAGAGTTCATCCCATTCACATTCAAACTTAGATTTACTAACTCTTTATTGCCCTCCATGTTATCTTCCTTCTGTTTGTATTTTCCCCTTTTTCCCTTTATCCATACTCCCCAATGTTTTATTTCTAAATACCACCACCTTCCGTGTTTTTTCCTTCTTATATCAACCCCCTCTCCACTTTCTTTCCCCTTTCCCTTTTCCTCTTCTTCCCTTCCTTCTTTTAGTTCCCCCTTTTCTTCCCCTCTCCCTCCCCATTCCCCCCTCCCCCTTTCGCCTTTTAATGCTTGAAATATAAGATATGTTTCTTAATTAAAATGAGCATGTCTCAGTTAACTTTAAGCCAAGTCTGATGAAATGAAGATTCAGGTGTTTCTCATCTCCTCCCTCATTCCCCTCAATTACAATAGGTCTTTTGCACCTCTTGATGTAATGAGATTTACCCCCTCCATCCTCCCATCTCTTTATTGTCCCCCTTTTTAAGGAGGTATTGTTTTTAAATCATTCTGAGTCTCATCAAAGTTATGAGTGTCTATCACTTCTGGCTAAGTATATTTTCTCTAACAGAGTTAAAATTCTCAGGAGTTATGAGACTCTTTCTCCCTAGTGGGTATATAACCAGTTTCATCTTATTGGATAAAAGTTTTTCTTCTTTACCCTTTTTTTGAACCTTTTCTTGTATCTCTTGAGCCTCCTATTTAATGTCCAAATTTTCTATTTATCTCTGGTCTTTTCATTATGAAATATTGGAAGTCTCCCATTTCATTAAATGGCCTTCTTTTCCCCTGGAAGAGAAGGTTCAGCTTTGCCAGGTAGTGGATTCTTGGCTGCATTCCAAGCCCCCTTGCTCTTTGGAATGTCTCATTCAAGGTACCTTGATCTCTTAATGTTGCTGTGGCCATGTCCTGCATAATCCTTACTGTGGCTCCTTTGTATCTAAATTATTTCTTTCTGGTTGCTTGCAGGATTTTTCTTTAATCTGATAGTTCTTGAATTTAGTCACAACATTCCTTGGTGTTTTCATTTTAGGATCTCTTTTTTGGAGGGAACCGTTACATTCTTTCAAGAACTATATTGCCCTCCTGTTCCATGATATCAGGGCAATTTTCCATCACTAAATCCTGTAATATTATGCACAGGATTTTTTTCTCTTCAGTGTTCTCAGGAAGGCCAATAATTCTCAGATTCTCCCTTCTCAATTGGTTCTTGAGGTCAGTGGTTTTGTCAATGAAGTTACTTTACATTTTTTTCTATTTATTCAATCTTTTGATTTTGTTTATCACAATCTTGTTGTCTCATGAAGTCATTAGTTTCAGCCACCAATTCCATTTTTTTAGAGATTTTTCTTCATTTATCTTTTGCAACTCCTTTTCCAGGTGGTCAATTCTATTTTTGAAGGAGTTTTCTATTTGTCTGAGTGTAGTTTTGAGAGAGACATTTTCTTTTTGCATTTGCCCAATTGAATGTCTGAGAGAATTATTCTCATTTTGTATCTGTCCAATTGTATTTTCTAAGGATTTGTTTTCTTCTTTTGAGATGTATATTTTCTCTTGCAAGGTGTTAATTTTCTCTTGAGTTTCTTTTCCCAATTTTTCCAATTGACTTTTAAACTCATTCCTGATTTCTTCAAGGAAGTCTTTCTGGGCAGAAGACCAATTCATATTCTCCTCAGCAGTGCTAGATTTCTCTGGGTTAGAATCTGTTACTTCTAAGTATTTCTCCACAGGTTCCCCTTTACTCTGGCCTTTCTTCATCTTTCTAGGATCTTGTTTTTGGGGGAGCTGGCTCTCAGAGGTTTGCTTTTGAAGATCCTAGAGGCTTTGTTCACTTATCTTAGTAATTCCAAGGGCCAGCCAGTAGATTTCTCTGGTTGCTTTTTTCCTGGAGTGTTTGGGGCCCTCAGCAGCAGGGTCTGGGACCTGGGGGAGGGATTTAATTTCTTTCAGTTGAGTGAACTCTGTTGACCAAGCCCAAACCTGAGGGGTTGGGGAGTTGTTTGTTGTTTGTTCTGGACAAAGGGCTCTGCTGGAAGTATGAAGCTCATGTCCCTGGCCCAGGTGGTTGTTCTCCAGATGTGTTCTGAAACCTTGTGCTGGAACTCAGCCTCCCATATTTCCTCTAACCTTTGGCAAAGACTCCACAGCTAAAGTTGGATCTCACACCTGCTACTCATCAAAGTCTCTTCAGCTCTGCTCTCATCTCCTGGTCTACCCATGGTCCCCTGAGCCAGGTGTTCTTCTCCTAGCTTCTCTTTCTGGGTTATGTCGCTTGAATTTCTGTTAAGAAGTTTCTTTCATATTGATTCTGAGGGGAAAGAGGCACACTTAGCACAGTGCCTTTCTTCTTTCCTCCATCTTGGCAGGAAGTCCCAATTCTGCTTTTTAAGGCATTCTTATCCTCATTTGCCTTTTGCATTGCTTTTTCCATTTGGCCTAAACTGGTAGTTAACATATTTTTTAATATATATTTTTTGTTTTTCTTTCATCATGCTACTAATTTGATTTTCAATATTTATCCGCATAGCTCTTCTTTCTCCCCCCCCCATTTTTCCTCTACCTCCCTAAATTGCTTTTTTTCTCTCTTTTTTTGGTGCAAATTATTTTTTATATATTACTAAAATATTTTTGTTTAAGAGTAAACATAATACCCCTCCCCCAAAATATAGACCCTCATGAGCAATAAAGTAAAATAAAGAGAAAAAAAATTAAATGTGCTTCAGTGTGTTCCAACACCATTTAAAATTTTTTTTATTTAGTTGCTGGGCCTTAGGGGTGGTAAGTGGGCTTGGGTCCTCTTGGCCCCAGGGCCAGTAGTCAGTCTGCTGTGCCACTCAGCTATCCTACAGCATATTTGAGAAGAGGAACAGAATGAAAGGAGAAAGAAAATCTAGTATATGGTAGTGGCAAAGTATTAATGGAGGGAGTTGCAATCTGCAATGGCAAAGGAAGAAAAATATGGAAGTAGTTTTTGTGATGGACTTATAAAGAATGTGATCCACCCAAGACAGAGCTGATGGTATCAGAACACAGACTGAAAACATTCTTTATGATAAGTCCAGCAACCACCCAGCCCTGGGGTCCTGGACAGGTCATCCAATCCTAGCCCCTTGCAAGAAGTCTCTTTCCACTTCCCTACCTTTGGTAGGCTGAGCACTCAAGGCTCAGTTGCCTGGGAGTTTCTGCTTATGTGCCTGCTTCCATTTCCTGATCTGGGCTGCCCTTGCCACCACTGCTCACTCAGTGCCCTGAGGGCTGGGCTTCATTCACTCTGGCAGAGGTCCATTCCCGCCCCACCCCCAGCTGATCTTCCAAGTTGTACTGGGTGCTCCCCCGCTGCTGTGAGCTAAGGCTCCCAGACTCCCCAGGGCTGCCTCTGGGAGGCTGAAGTTCCTTCACTTTGGTGGGCTGCCCCTCTAACCTTTCCACTATTTTACAGGTTACCTTGCTCTGGAGAACTGCCTCATTGGATCCCTCTGTGGGTTCTGTCTCTCAAAAATTTAGTTAGAGTCATAATTTTATGATTTTTGAAATATTATAGCAAGAGTGCCATCTTGGCTCTGTCCCCTTTCTTAATTGCTTTTTAAAGTCTTTTTTTGAGCTCATCCTTAGCCAGAGTCCATTTTCTACTTCTCTTGGAGGTTTTGGCTACAGCAGCTTCAATGGATTTTGTCATCATGTGAGTATGTATTTTGATCTTCCATGGGACTAAAGTAATTCTCTATGGTTCTTTTTCTATTGTTTACTCATTTCCTCAGCCTATGACTGATTTACTGCACTTCTAAGGCTTTGGAGGTTTTTGCGACACCCAAATGGGACATTAATTCCTCCAAGGTCTTACGAGAGGCTCTGATTGCTTTCTTGGCCTGAGCTTTGACTACCCTCTGTCCTGGAACTGTGAGGAGGATCCCTTTCCCTTTTTGTTTATGATAGTATGGACGTCCAAACTGCATCCTGGATTTGTGTGCTTGGCAAACAGCTGAGTCCTGCTCCCAGGGAGAGCAGAGAGATTTCTGTAGTCTCCCCACCCCCTTACCATCTGTGAGCTATGCTCTGGAGATGTAGGCTGGCTTCCCTGATTCCTGACACAAGTTCTCACCACAGGGTTGCTCTGAGGCCAGTGCTTGCTCCACTGGTGTGGCAGAGTTCTCTCACCACCCCTTCAAGCTGTTCTCCATGATCCCAGGGCTAGGAGGTTTGGAAAACTGTTCCCTCTGCCTCCAGGAACTCCCAAGCAGCTAGGTACTCAACCTGGCTGCTCCGTGGCTGAGTCTGCAGCTGTGCTCACAGCAGCTTTTACCAACCCCTGGTCTGGTGAAACAGAGCTTTCCCTCAGAACTTCTAAGTTGTCTTGGACTGGGAAATTGTATCACTCAGTCTTTCTGGGGGGTTCTGTCCCTCTAAATTTTGGCTAGAGTCATAATTTGACAGTTTTTGGAGTTTTTTGAGGAATGAGTTTCTGGGAATTCCTGCCTTCATGCTACCATCTTGACTCTGCCCCCTTCTCTATTATTTTAATTCTCCCTCGAGGATATTTTTTTTCTCTCAACACATTCAATTTTGATAAATGCAATTCATGAAAACAGTGTAAAGATTATCAGATTGCTTTCTATGGGGAAAGGGGGAGAGAAGGGAGGGTGGAAGAAAATTATAAAATTCAAAATCTTACAAAAATAATAGGTAGAAGCTACTATTGTATATAATTGGAAAACAAATAAAATATTAATATAATTAAAAAATCTCTCTCCCAATTAAAAGCAGCACACATCTTATGATGCAACATACTTATCCAAGGACATCATATGTCCTTTATTGAATTATATTTCCTTAAGGAAGGACTATACCTTTAAAGATTTTGTATCATTTGTGCCAAGCATTATACATTTCATATAGTAGGCATTCAATAAATACTTTTAGATATAATTTAATACAACAAATTTAGGTGTAATTTGGCATTTATAAAAATAATATGGGCAGCTAGGTGGTATAATGGATAGAATGTACTGGAATAAGGAAGATTCATCAACCTGAGATGAAATCTGGCCTCAGATTTTTAGTTTTTAGTAGCTATGTGACTCTTGGCAAGATAATATTTATCTCAGTTTTCTCATCTAAAAAAATGAACTGAAGAAGGAAATGGCAAATCATTCCAATATTTTTTTCCAAGAACACCTAAACAGGATCATGCAAAGTCAGATATGACTAAAATGACTCAACAACAACAACAATGATAAATATGAAGTCAAAGTAATGTATTAGAAAGAGTGGCATGCTTGAATGAATGAAACTGAGTTTGAATCCTGACTCTGATACTTATTCATTGGTTTTATGATACCTACTATGTGATTTTAGTGAAATAATTTAATTGCTCTGAACTTCAGGTTCCTCATCTGTGAAATGGGAGTAATATCATTTGCATTAGCCACTTCATAGGGTTATTCTGCTTTTTTACTTTTAGGAATTTTTTTTAAGGCAAGAGGTTAAGTAACTTGCCCAAGGTCATATAGCTAGGTAATTATTAAGTGTCTGAGGATGTATTTGAACTCAGGTCCTCCTGACTCCAGGGTCAGTGCTCTATGCACTCTAGCACTTAGCTGCCCCATAGGGTTATTCTGTAAACCTTAATGCAAACTATAACAATAGCTGCCTTTTGGATAATGCTTTATAGTTCACAAAGCAATACACATACATTCTATCATTTGATGTAGCAAAGAAGCCAGGACTAATTTGGGGAGATATTTTGGTCTAATTACATTTGGAAACTGAGTTTCTCTTCCATGTCTTGAATAATCTGTTGTGACAAATCTATATTGGCAACACAAGTCTCTTCTCAAAAGTAGAGTGTCATGTTATTAGGCTTCAACAGTTCAGTAGCACAGAATAAAAGAACAAATTAAAATGGCTTGTTTCTCTAAGACACAGGTAGCTAAGGAATAGGGACTGGAATGGAGAAAGAAGAAAGCATTGGCAGAATATTATCAAGGAAGCTTCACTTCTCCTCTATCAGTAGGAATCCATCTTCTTATGTGAAATTCTGAAACCAAATCATGTTTTAAAAAAGGTGATTTCCTACAGAGCATCAGACAAGCCCTGGACTGTATTTATGAAATGTCCAATTCAAGGCAAATAAAACTAACCTTCATTTCAGGAAAAAAAAGAGAATGTATTTGATTTCTTTGATATAAAAAATTGTCAGATTAAGGCATTCTCTTCAATACTGGAGGTCAATAATTCCTCTCCAATTTCTACTATCATGTCTAGAGAAATGAGAATTAAGTGACTTGAAGTCACATAGCCAGTATGTGTTAGAGTCAAGATTCAAATTCAGGTCTTCTTGGCTTCAAGGTTAACTTTTCTGTTCATTATCAAATTGTTTCTCAGTGGCCAATGATGGTACTATTAGATAGATTTGATTGAATTATTAGATTTTATTTCAAGAGATGTGAATTCAAATCCTAGGTGTGGAACTCTTTGGATAAATCACACAGAAAATTTCAATAATTTCCTCCTTTTTCATCTCCAATCCCTAGAATCATTAGATTCCTTCAAGGTTTACCTTAACTACCCCCTCATACAGAAAGCCTTTCCTGATTTTATCCCTTCCCCAGTTCTTTATGTTTGTGTTCTCCTTAAATGTAATCATTTATTTGTATACATATTGTCTCTCCTACCTATGATCCTTAAAAAGCAGTAATTGTTTAATTTTTGTCTTCATAGGTCCTTCCCCAGCTTATGTTAATACATTTGTTAAAAAAAAATAAAGAAAAATGCCATTTCTAAAGTATACTAAGGTTTAAAATGTTCTTACTTCATAATAATCTGTTAAGATAGGGAAGGAAAATATTATACTGATTTTTGAAGTGAGAAATATGAAGCTCAGGGAGGTTAAAGTGACTTGCCCATATTTATATGTACTTTCAGGTCCCAAGTATCAAATTTAGTACTTGGCTTTCAAGACCTGTGTTCTTTGTTTTGAGCAAGCTGCCCGTGGCAAATAATTCATTCCCAAACAGCAAAGGGCCTTAATCAATGACCATGATAACAATAAAAATCCCCACTTTAAGATCAATTAAAGATACTTCAAACCCATTTTGAAATCAATTAAAGATATTTATTAAAATGTTGATTGGAATTATAGGATCTCATGGTTCAGTGAGACCTTGAAGGCAATGTAATCCTATCCAATTAAATTCCCTCACATTTTTGAGGACCTCCCAATTGCCTGGCACTGTGCTAGCTGCTAGGGAGAAACCTACCACCCTTCACCATGAAATAATTTCTGATTTTATGAATCTGCTGGAGTAGGTTACACAACATATACACAAAGAAGAGAATACAAGATATTTTGAGGAAAGAGAAACTATGAAGAACTGGTAAAGGGAATGAAGGGGTGAAATCAGGAAAGGTTTTGAAGGAAACTAATACTTCTAAGAATTGGAGACGGGAAGTTGAGAAGTAAATTTTCTCTGTAGCATTTGCAATAAATGGATATCTAGTCTTGAAGATCCCACGAGAGAATGAATCTAATAATTTAATAAAATTGTAATAATAGTAATAATGCTAGCAGCAAAACAACTAGACTTTAACATCTTAAGGCTTTCAAAAACACTTTACATATATTATCTCATTCAATACTCAGAATACATTGTAAATGTATTAATTTAAATTAAAGTAAATGCCATTAATATCTCTGTTTTACAGATGAGGAAACTGAGGCTCTGAGAAGTTAAATAATTGTTTCAGAGACTTTCTTCTAAGATAGCTCATTCCACATTTGGAAAATTCTAATTCTGAAAAAAATTTTCCTTATGACACAACATTCTTTGCAATTTTTAAATATTACATATTGTTATCTAGAACTTAACTAAATGTCTAATACATGACAGTCTTCAAATATTTAATGATTGCATTATGTGCCTTTAAATCTGTCCTTTTCCAGATGAAATGACCTAACTTCTCAGTCAATTTTCATATGGCATGGTCTCTGACAAATACCTTAATAAATGCTTTTTAATTAATTGAACTTGAGGCTCTTAATAAACATGGAAGGTGATTCAATTAGGTAGAAGACATACTCTCTATCCTTGAAGAGTTTTTTCCCATTTTCAGGAATATGATTAATCCAATTTAGTGACCTTTCTGAAACATCTTGACCACTTCAGACTGGAGAGTACACTCATTCCTGAAAACTCATCCTAGAGGCACTATTGATTCTGATGACATGGTGAGAAGTATTTGAAAGGTTATCATGTAGAAGAGAGATAAGACTTTACTTGAGTTCAGGAAGCAGAACCAGATGCAGTGAGAGGAAAATACAGAGGTACAGATCAATATTAGGAAATATTTCATTCCCAGAATGGTTTTGTCGATTTTTCCAACACTGAGTTTTCAAGAAGTTGCCTAATTCATTTGCTGAGGATCTTGTGGAAGGGATTCTTGATCAAATACATATAGATTGTAATGAGTATTGAAGTTCTTTCTAGCTCTGAGGTTTTGTGATGCTTTGAGTAGACCAAGAAGGAAATTTCAGTGATGATTTAAGGATATATGTCTGAACAGTTGCTTCTATAATTATTTCAGAATTTTATCACAAAATGTACTTGAAGAAGCTAGGTTGTACAGTGTATAGAGAGTTGGGTGACCCTGGACAAGTCATTTAACCTCCATTATCTCCCTTTCCTCAACTGTAAAATGGAACAACAACAACAACAACAACAACAACAATAATAATAATAATAATACATACATACATACATACATACATACCTCCTAAGGTTGTGAGGATGAAATTAGATAAAATTTGTAATGTTCTTAGCCTAGTGTCTGCCATAGAGTAGGGTCTTAGGAAACTCTTCCTTTTTTTTTGCCCTTCTTTCTTCTTTTCTTCCTCCTTTTTTTTTAGATTTTTTTTGCAAGGCACACGGGGTTAAGTGGCTTGCCCAAGGCCCCACAGCTAGGTAATTATTAAGTGCCTGAGACCAGATTTGAACCCAAGTACTCCTGACTCTAGGGCCGGTGCTTTATCCACTACGCCACCTAGCCGCCCCTTTTCTTCCTTCTTTCCTTCCTTCCTCCTTGAAACATGGTCTTCTGTTTGGCAATCCTGAAATGGATTTTTCATAGAATGGATTCCTCTTTTCCTTGTTGCAATTGTATGTTGGAAATTACAGAATCATTAAATTTAAGAATTACCAGAAACTTTAGAAAGCATTTAATCTAATCTTCACACTTAAGGCCAGAATTTATTTTTACATTTTCAAAAAGGGAAAATAGACCAAAGGAGGTCTAATAAATTGTCTACAGATTTTCAGGTGCATTGTGCTTTGGAGTTTTCATGAATACTTCTAGGGACAGGTATTGCATTGCTTCATAAAACAGTTCATGGATTTGGGGAAGGTTCTAATTGAAAATTTTTCTTTATATTGAGCTGAAATATGAATTGAACTTGGACTACTTGGTCCTAGGTAAGTTCATTGGAAAAAATGCAGAACTAGTACGCCCCTTCTTTTATGTGATAATTATAAAAAATATTTGAAATCAGAAATACTGTTTTTCCTTAATTCAATGACCTCAGACATATCACTTCACTTACTTTAGTCTGTTTCATCATCTATAAAATAAATTTTGACTAGATGATCTCTAAGAACTTTTTCAAGTCTAAATCCTATGATCCTATAGGATCCTATAGGATTTCTGGGCTTCTATAAATTCTTTCAATTTTTCTTTCTTTTTCTTTTTCTATTTCTTGATCTGTCACTATTCTGCTTGAAAGATTCTACATGTATTCTTTATTTCATTGCTCTTCATTTTATTGAACTTTGCATATATGTTTTAAGCAAAATGAAAATTTGTGCCATTTTTCTAACAGCATGTGCTCTCATCAAGTCTTTGTGAAACAGTTTGTTAATTCTTGCAATATTTTAAATAGTTTCATTATTGTTATGTCTGTGATCAGTGACATTTGATGTTACTATTATAATTGTTTTGGGGTGCCATGAGCAGCATCTATATTAAATTATGAACTTAATTCATAATTTTTATGTATGTTTGTCACAGCCTCACTAACCTGCCATTCTCCACGTCTCTCCTTCTCCTCTGTTATTCCTATTCCTTGAGACAAAACAATTTTAAATTAGACCATTTAATAACACTGAAGTTGCTTCCATGTTTTAAAGATAAAGAAATAGTCAATACATATGACAAACATCATTGTTATCTTATTTTAAGAAATTGCCACAGTCATTCCATCTTTAGCATCCTAATCAGTCAACTGCTAACAACAACAAGGCAAGATCTTCCACCAGCAAAATGATTATTAGGATTTACTGAAGTCTCAACTTTGGTTCATATTACTTTTTTTTTGCAATAAAGTATTTAATTAAGTTATGTATATTGTATTTTAAAGACATAAAACCATTGAAAAACTTAATAGGCTACAATATAGTATAAACATAACTTTTATACACCCTGGGAAACAGAAAAATTCATGACTCAATTTACTATGATATTCGCTTTATTGCCATAGTCTGGAGCTGAACCAACAATATCTCTGAGGTATGCCTGTCTCTGTGTATCCTCTAGTTTGTCACTTAGTTCCCTAAAATGTGGCATTTTTCAAACCATTTCATCCTTTTATGAGATTTCTGGGCTTCAAATGCTCTCAATGAGAGTTGTACATTTCAAAGACATATTTAAGAGGCAAAGAGGGTAAGAAAAACATAGGATGGAAATGGAGATAAGACAGGGACTGGGGTTGTTTTGGGACATAAGAAGTGGGTAGAAGAAACACACAGAATCATGGAACAGCAAAGTAAATAAGGAATAACAAAATTTAATTACTGAATTTGAAGTCTAAAGACCTTCCAGGCTCTCCCACTTCCTAACTTTTTGACCTGGAGACATGTTATTTCATATTTCTTAGTTTCCATTTCTTCATCTTTAAAAAAAGAGAATGCAGGGTCAGATGAATTCTAAATTTCCTTCGTTGGCATGTTTATCTTAGATGTAGTTAGCTAGAAGTAGGGAAAGGAAATTATGACAAAAGAAAATCTGATACATTGGACACAGGTTCAGTTGGTTTGTGCTTTGGAGTTTTCAAAATCCTGATGACTATTGGTTTTGGTCTCAGTTTCATGCATGATCAATTTCATCACTGCCACTTACTATAAGAATGACTATTGCCAAGTTATTCCTAGCTCCTGTCAATAGCTGGGCTTTGTTCAATGATCAACTGATATTCCTCCTCCTCCCTTATCTATAAATCTTTCACAATTTCAAACTCATATGCTCACAAACTGCTTTTTAATGGTAACTCTGGTATTCTATTGAAATCATTATATGTGGTAATTAGTAATCTGCAAGATAATTTTAGTTAATTTTAAATTTAAAATCCATCATGCAAAACGAGAAGGAACAGAGTGAATATCACAACAAAGGAAATGAATCAGTGTAAGAGAATAAACTGCTGAACACTAGAAATAAAAATACACAGATTTCTTAGGGAATAATCATTGTCTAGATTTTACTTGTAATTATAATTTAATTATGAACCCCCTTTTGCAACATTTTTAAAGTACATAGTTAGCATTTAAGTACTTTCCATATAATTATCTGCCATTGAACCTGTTCATTATTTAGTGGTTGCTGCATAAATTACTGTGCTTTGTGTAAAAATATTTTTCACTTCTCAGTGACTTGAAATCAAATAAGATAAATCATTTGAATGGTATTTAGTGCCCTCCCCAATATTAAATTTCAACTTTGAAAGAGAGGCTGACCATCTTAGACAGAAGAGGATAAAAAAAGATGAACTTAGACTACTTTATTCTAATACTAGAAGGTTTCCAGAATCTTAGAGGGACTTCTTTTTTCATTTCTTTCCCAAGAACTCAAGGTGCCTTGCTTTAAGAATCCCATTGGATGTATTCTTGGAGGAAAGGTAGAATACTCTGAATCTGATATATATCCCCATCCTTCTGAAAAGAAACTAAATATAGAAACATAAGATTATAGAACTTGAAAGCAATTTTAGTCTTACCAAAAAAGAGTTGAGCTATCTCATTTTACAAAGAAGAAATAGGCCTAGTCAGAAGAATTGATTTAATAATAATATTAACTAGCATTTTTATAGTTCTTTAGACTGATAAAATTATATTTATATGTATATGTATGTAATCTCAGTTGATTGTCACAACAACCTTTTATATCCCCATACAGATGAGGAAACTAAAGTTGAGTGAGAGAGATTACCTGATTTGCCCAGGGTCAAACAAGTAAGTGCCTAAGGCAGAATTGTGGGTGCCTTACATAAGGTTACAGAGACATAATCATAGAACTCAGGCTAAAAAACAGGTCCATTGACACCCAGTTTGATATTCTTTACTCCCCCTTAGGAAGTGGAAATACATTTCCTTGCTGGTATTTCCTTGGCACTGTACCAAGGATGACATTTAAAAAAAAAATTCAGCCATAAAGCAATGAATAAACTATTAATAGGATGTTATTTAGGGTTATGGAAGTGGAAGGAAGGCTTGAGGTTTGTGAATGAACATGAGTGGAGGAGAGAGTCAACTCTGAACCATGGATAGAGGAAATGCCTATTCAATGACCTAACTTTGATAGTGTGCACTGATGTAAAGAAATATAGGCCAGAATAAGAAAACAAAAGAGTGGAGATGGTCAATCATATAAGCACTATGATTTCTCCAGGTCTTTCATATTTATTCTGGGTAGGTCAAGATTGTTAATCACTAAATCAATGAATCAAAATCAATAAGCATTTACTAATTTTACATAGTACACTATGTGGTGAGAGATACAAAGACAAAAAATGAAATAGCTTTGTCCTCAAGAGGCTTACACTGTAAAGGAGGAGACAACATGTATATATTTGCATATATACATACATATGTGTGTGCATGCATACACATATAATTCAAGGTAAAAGTGGTGGATTTAGGAAAGGCCTAATTTCACCTCCTATTTTCCTGTTATCTCTTCAGTAATCATCTTGTTGCCTTGAAGAAATTTCTGGTGTGGGGTTGTGCTGCACTGATTAGTGAATGTGTCTCTGGGACCATTATTTCAGAAAAGTCCTTTAACCAATTTTAGCTTCAGATACTATGATCAAATAAGTTCTTCTAGTCACTCACCATCTTCTGAAAATTTCCCTAACATAGCATCTCTTCCTGGTCACCATATTCTGTTGTACATTTTCTACCCCACAAGCATGTAAACTCCTGAAGGGCAAAGATTATTTCCATTTTGTATTTGAATCCTTAGAGCCTAGCACAGTGCTTAATTCATAGTAAATGCTTAATTTATCATTTTTTTCCATTAATTAATTAATTTATTCATTTAGAAACTGGTGTTTGAGATGAACTTTAAAGGAAACTAGAGATTCATTTTTAGAATGCAGCTAGATGACTTAGGGGATAAAAGGTTTTAGCTAGAATCTTGAAGACCTGAGTTTAAATCTGACCTCATCTTTATTGGCTGTTTGACCCTATTTGCCTCACTTTCTTTTCTATAAAATGGTAATAATAACATTTACCTCTTAGGATTATTGTAAGGATGAAATGGGATAATTTTTTAAAGCACTTAGCACAGTAGGAAGCAGTTAGTAAATGCTGTTTCCTTCCTTACTTTGGAGTCAAGAAAAAGAAATCTAATTTATATTCCATGTGTCCAAATTTTTGAGGATATTGCTCATGAACTCCTTGTTTTTTTTCCTCTTTTGAGAAGGGGCATCTCTAGTTTCTTCAGCTGTTACAAAAGATGGTTGTATTCCAAGATATCCAGTCTTTTCACCATTTGATTCATTCTTGCCTGTATGACCTCTATTTTTGATCAATGTCCTTCCTAAAATAAAGTGCCTAGACTGAATAGAGTATGATTTTTCAGGAACAGAAAATGTATGTCAGGGCTACCAGTTTTCTGTTCTTAACATTGGACTTCTATTAGTACAAAATAAGACTATATCAGCATTTTTTTGATTGACGTATTATACTTTTGACTGTTATTTTGCTTGAATTCCCCCAAAAATCTCAATATCTTTTAACATTGTCTTATACTTGGGCAATTAATGTCCAAAATATAGAATGTTGCATTTCATCCATAGCAGATTTAATTTTATTTGATTAAGTTAATCAGTTAAACCTATTCAATTTTTAGTATTTTTTTCCTTTCAACATATCTGTCATCCCTATCATATTTATATATTCCATAAACAAACCATTCATTTTCTTAGTCCAAGTTAACAGCCCAGAAACTTGAAGGAAGTTAAAAATTTACATAATATTTAAAAATTTTCTATATAGTTCACTTATATTAGTGTTTCACAACAATCTTACAAGACAGGCAACATAAGTAGTACTATCTTCATTTTACAGATGAAGAAATTGAAGGTGAGAGATGCTAAATGATATACTCATATCTAAATAATCATTAAATGCCAGAGGCAATATCAAATTCATATTTTTACTAACATCAAGTCCAGTCTAGCATTCTTTCCATTATACCACACTGCCTTGAATATAACTATAACTGGATGATTATGTCTGAAAGTTCATCTAATTACAGACTTAGAGCTGGAAGAAGCCTTAGGATTCAACTAATCTAACCAATTCAGTTTATGGTTAAGGTAATGGAGGCCCAGAGAGATTTAATGACTTGTCCCTGGACATTTGGATAGTAAATGGCAAGCCAGGATTCAAATCGAGGTCTCTGATGGCAAATATAGTGCTCTTTCTACTCTACTACATTGGTGACACAAATGATTTTATGGTGGAGGATCTTGGTTTTATCATTTACAGGGGGTATAGCTTGACATCTCCTTTTGAGAATAAGGTAAGAAAATATTTTGGTTGATTAAACACAGAGGAAGTTAAATTCACTCTGTTACATTCAAGAGTCAAAATGACCAATTTTAGGTAGAGAGAGATATTACATTTTCTTAGAATAAGTTTCTTATATTTTTAGAAACTTCATCTTTCAAATTTGAAGACTGAAGTTTGTCATTCTCATTTTATGTCTCAAATAATTTCTATGGTATGATTATGGGGAAATATTATTGTTAAATTGACCCTTGGAATGGTATCAACCACTGGAATGGTATGAGCTAAATGATGTTAATGGTATGCTGAATATTTGTAGTATTTTTTTTTGGTGCTGGGCACTGAATACACTTTATTTATTAATTGTTTGGAAGCCAAGAGATGCAGCAACCAGGGAAAAACATCAATTTATATTTAAAGTTTTTTTTATTTTTTAAAATATTTTATTTTGAGCTTTTCCATTTTCCCCTAATCTTACTTCTGTCTCCCCACAGAAGACAATTTGCCAGTCTTTGCATTGTTTCCATGGCACACACTGATCCAAATTGAATGTGACAAGAGAGAAATCATAACCTTAAAGAAGAAACATAAAGTATAAGAGATAGCAAGATCAGACAATAAGATATCAGTTTTTCCCCCCTCTGGATACAGATGGTATTCTCCATTGCAGATAGTCCAAAGTTGTCCCTGGTTGTTGCCCTGATGGAATGAGTAAGTCCATCAAGGTTGATCATTATCCCCATGTTGCTGTTAGGGTGTACAATGTTTTTTCTGGTTCTGCTCATATATCTCAGCATCAGTTCATGCAAATCCCTCCAGGCTTCCCTGAATTCCCATCACTCCTGGTTTCTAATAGAACAGGTGTTCCATGACAAACATATATCACAGTTTGCTAAGCCATTCCCCAATTGAAGGACATTCACTTAATTTCCAATTCTTTGCCCCACAAACAGGGCTGCTATGAATATTTTTGTACAAGTGATATTTTTCTCCCTTTGCATCATCTTTTCAGGGTATAGACCCAGTAGTGGTATTGCTAGGTCAAAGGGTATGTGCATTTTTGTTGCCCTTTGGGTGTAGTTCTCCAGAAAAGTTGGATGAGTTAACAGCTCCAATGTATTAGTGTCCCAGATTTTCCACATCCCTTCCAACATTGATCACTGTCCTTTCTGGTCATATTGGTCAGCTTGAGAGGTGTGAGGTGGTACCTCAGAGATGCTTTAATTTGTATTTCTCTAATAAGTAACGATTTAGAGCAATTTTTCATATGACTGGATTACTTTGATCTCCTCATTTGTAAATTGCCTTTTGCATATCCTTTGACCATTTGTCAATTGAGGAATGGCTTTTTTTAAAAAAATGACTCAGTTCTCTGTATATTTTAGAAATGAGTCCTTTGTCAGAAATACTAGTTGTAAAAATTGTTTCCCAGTTTACTACATTTCTTTTGATCTTGGTTATAGTGGTTTTGTCTGTGCAAAAGCTTTTTAATTGTAATCAAAATTATCTAGTTTGTTTTTAGTGATGTTCTCCATCTCTTTCTTAGTCATAAACTGCTTCCCTTTCCATAGGTCTGACAGGTAGACTACTATTTGATCTTCCATTTTGCTTATAATATTGTTTTTATGTCTAAATCCTGTATCCATTTTGATCTTATCTTGGTATAGGGTGTGAGGTGTTGTTCTAAAAAAGTTTCTTCCATACTAGCTTCTAATTTTCCTAGTAGCTTTTATTGAAGAGAGAGATTTTATCCCAATAGCTGGATTCTGTGGGTTTATCAAACAGCAAATTGCTATATTTGTTTACTGCTTTTGCACGTAGTGTATTCCACTGTATTCCACCACTCTATTTTTTAGCCAATACCAGGCAGTTTTGATGACTGATGCTTTATAATATAATTTTAGATCTGGTAGGGCTAAGCCACCTTATTTTGAACTTTTTTTCTATTGAATCCCTGGAAATTCTTGACTTTTTATTTCTCTATATGTATTTACTTACAACTTTTTCTAACTCATTAAAGAATTTTTTTTTGAATTTTGATCAGTAGGGCACTAAACAGGTAGTTTAGTTTTGGTATAGTTGTCATTTTTATTATATTAGCTCGACCTATCCATGAGCAGTTGATGTTCGATCAATTATTTAAATATATTATTTGTGTAAGAAGTGTTTTGTAATTGTTTTCAAAAATTTTATGAGTCTGCTTTGGCAAATAAACTCCCAGGTATTTTATATTGTCTGAATTTACTTTGAATGGAATTTCTCTTTCTAGCTCTTCCTGCTGCATCTTAATAGTCATATATAGAAAAGTTGAGGATTTATGAGGGTTTATTTTATATTCTGCAACTTTGCTAAAGTTACTAATTGTTTTCAGTAGTTTTTTTGGATGATTTCTTGGGATTCTCTATGCATACCATCATGTCATCTGCAGAGTGAAAGTTCTATCTCTTCCTTCCTAATTCTAATTCCTTCAATTTCTTTTTCTTCTCCAATTGCTGAAGCTAACATTTCTAATATGATATTGAATAGTAGTGGTGTTTCACCCCTGATTTTATTGGTAATGTCTCTAGCCCATCCCGAATGCATATAATGGTTATTGATGGTTTTGATAGATACTGCTTATTATACTAAGTTACAGTCCATTATTCACATACTTTAATTAGTTATTTATATACTGCTATCCTCACATTGAATCCTCCCTTGGGATGAAGAAAACCAATGAAACAAAACTGATTAAAAAGTAAGAGATTGCATTAAGTACTTTGTACCAAGAGGAATGAACTATATGTGTTTTATCATCTAGCCTTAGGGATCAAGACTAGTCATTCAATACCATTTAGATATTAAAAGATCATAGGTTAGGATCCCTTTTAGTAAGGACCATGTTGAGTTCACTTTGGGAGCAAGCCAATATCCACAGTTGCTCTTATTTAGGAATTGATTTCTTTAGGAACTAAGATTGTGGCTATAATCTAAAATAATAGATTTCAAAGACCTTGGGTTGTCAGAAGAGGCTAGAAGTCTAAGCTGCTGACAATCTGAAAACTTCCACTAATCCTCCACACCAAAATGTATTAAGGTTATAAAAAGAACATGTAAATCCATGATATACAAATGCTTTAATGTTGGTGGACTAGTCCTGCCATATTTTCAGATAGATTCTCATATTAAGATTCATCTTCCATTTATTTGAGTTGGCTGCAATTGCCTTTGAATTTCTGTTGCCAAAGATGATTCTCTTTGGTGACTGTAAATTACAGATGAAACTGAAAACATCAAGCCTGACATGTTGGGGGTTTTTGGCATTTATTTTCAATGAACAAGGATTAATATGAGATTCTCAGCACTTGATGTGTTTTTCAAGTTTATCACTAGTCATAGCTTCACCAGAGATTGATGTATAGTGGCTGCAGTGTTGGGTAGTGGCAAGAGAGTGAAGCCAAAATCTCATCTCTCTTTCCTAATTACTGATTCATTTTTTTTGTTCTTTCTTTTAAGGAGTCAAAGTTTCCAAAATGAGATTAATAGAAATTATCTAGCGGCTTCAAATATATTGCCCCAAAGATCTTGCATCTCAATAAGTAGAAGTCTAAAGAACTAATAAGATAATTAAGCATTAGTAAATATAAATGTGAAAGACTTTTGCTATTAGGTTCAGAAATTGTAATTGGTTTTCAAGCAATGACTCTACATTTGGATGTCATATCAATTATCAATGACATTTTTACATATTTCCTGAAAATTTTTTACATTAAGTTATATGTTTATATTCCATATAAAATAAAGGAGAGCAGATTTATTTGAAATTGTAAATAAAATGTAAGTGCTGTCTCAAATCAAGCTATATAAGCATATAGTATCTTTTCCACTTTGTACATTAAAATATTCATGTAGCAAGTAAAGACTAGCAAGTCTGAAGACTTGGACATGAATTCTAGCTCAGCTATTCTCACTACCTGTGTAATCCTCAGAAAGTCACTTATCTTCTTTAGACCTTAGTAGTCTCTCCTATAAGAAGAAAGGTTGACTGAGATGATCATAAAGATTTCTCTATTTATAGATCCTTCTATCTATCATATTTCTTCTTCTGCTTCCAATTTTTTGGAGTACTATTAAAAAAGTTATGAAAAAAGTCCCAAACCATTTTTTTGCAGGGGAGGAGATCACTGTGAAGACTCACATCTCTAGTTCCAGTTTTGTCTTTTTCAAAAATGTAACTTTTCCTTCAGTAAAAAGGGTATGTTTGCAACAACATACCTCATAGGGTTATTATGAAGATAAATGAGACTTTATAATAAATCTATATATAATATGTAGTCTTATTTATATAGATACATACACACATACATACATATACATTAAATATTTGCAAAGCACATACTGAAATACAAAGTACATAGGAACTTAAATGGTAATCACAGAAATATTAGAAATGTGCATCTAAATTTCTGTGTTTTGAAGTTAATAGGATGATTATATATTGGGAAGAAGGTCTAAATTGAAGGCTAACTTTATACTTTTTAAAAATTACATTTCTACCGGTTCCTTTTTCTTATCATGCTACTTTACTCTTCTTATTGCATTTTCTTA
Organism: Macrotis lagotis; assembly: GCF_037893015.1. Lineage (NCBI taxonomy): Eukaryota > Metazoa > Chordata > Mammalia > Peramelemorphia > Peramelidae > Macrotis > Macrotis lagotis. Next base: position 259,764,308 of record NC_133658.1, on the reverse strand, counting down.
TTTCTTCACTCAATGAGGAAATGCCAAATCCCATTTTCCAACACTAATTCCTAAATTAACAGCTTAACTGGGATATCATCTTTCTCTGCCAAATATTCCTCAAAGGAACAAGGGTAATGAACATTATCCAGTAAGTTAAAATATGTGTTATTCAGTTGAACTAAGCCTTTAAGCTTGAGCAATGAATTTTTGGTGGCTCCCATTTTTTTCAGGGACTTAACTGCTGACCAATGATTTCCAAATCATAGGAAGACTGATAGGAAAAAAAAAAAACTTTAGTCTATAAATGGTTTTGCAATTAATCAATCCATTATTAAGCATTTATTAAGTACCTATGTGCTAAGGGCCATGATAGATGCCAAGACTACAAAGACAAAAACAAAATTGTCTCTACTCCCAGGGAGCCTGCATTCTATCAAGAGAAATAATAGTTACACATGTGAGTAAATTTTGACAGGGATGACTAGCAGTTGATGTGGATCAGGAAAGGTCTCATGTAGGAGATGTAATTTGAACTGAACTTTGATGGAAGCTTGGAATTTGAAGAGGTTGAAGTAAGAAGGGAATTCATTTCAGGCATGGGAAATGTCAATACATAGGTGCAGAGGTGTGTAATGGAATGTTGTACCTGAGAATAGTAAAGAGGCCAGTTTGATTAGAACAGAGCATATAAATAGGAATAATATGTGATAAGCCTGGAAAGATAGAATAGAACTAAATTGCAAAGGGACTTAACCATACAAATATGAGTTTGGATTTGTACTAAAGAAAATAGAAATCCTTTGGAAATTTTTGAGCAAGGAATTGTTAAGCTCTGCCTTCTGCTTTAGGAATATCACCTTTACTGGAGAGATGGATTGCAAAGGGGAGTTACTTGAATCTTAGAGACCAATTGGGAGAGTATTGAAATTGTTTAGGTAACAAGAGACTGAAGTAAGGAGGTGGTTATGATAGTGGAGCAAAGGTACATTGTGGAGTTTGTGAAATATTAGGTTCACATTAATGTCCTGTGTAGTCTTAGGAGGAAGAGCCCATCTATGAACCATGGCTAGTGAAGAGTTTTATATCTATTTATTTGATTGGACAACAGAAAATCCATCAGGGACAAGAAGTACCACAGGGGCTTTTAAATAAAGTATGTAGTCATGATGTAAAAAAATAATATAAGAAGCAATTGAGACATTAGTTTCAGCAGATGAAGGAATTAACTATTTTAGCCTTCTGTCTCTTTATTCTTTCTACCTAGGCATTAACTCCGTTATTTTTTGCTGAAGGAAAATATGTATTAAATTTTTATGTCCTCTAAATGTAGACAATTTTTTATTTTTTTTGTTTGTTTTTGCAAGGCAGTAGAGTTAAGTGATTTGCCCAAGCTCACACAGCCAGGCAAGTATTGTCTAAGGTTGGATTTGACCTCAGGTCCTCCTGACTACAAGGCTAGTACTCTATCCACTGTGCCATCTAGTTGCTCTGCTTTATATTTGCCCTATCCTAGTTGTGTCTCTATCAGCAAAATACCCTTCATCTCTTCCTCAGAGCTTCCTATCATCAGTTATATTATTAACAACTCTCTCTCTCTCTCTCTCTCTCTCTCATCAAATAACATGGAAAAGGTCAGAATATGTAAATGGGGATAACTTCAGTCCAACAGTACAGAATGCATGCATGATACTAGGTGGTGTATAGAGTTCTGGCCTTGAAGTCAGAAGGATGGGAGTTTGAATCAGATCTCAGCCACTTGATACTTACTAGATATGTCACTCAATTCTGATTGCCTCATCTGCAGAACCATCTTTAGTCAGCCTGATTCATATCTGGCCTCTGGCCTGAGATGACTGTGGAGGAGAAAGTGAGGCCAGTGACTTAGCACTAGAATCCAATTCATGTGATTGTTATAGCATCACCTCCCCTGACACCATGACCTTCAAAAATGAAGGACACATATCACAGAGTGCATGAATTTATATCTTTTTAGGAAAAGAAAATGAAAGCAATTTAAAGCAATATTTCCAATGTCATTAAAATGTATATTCTCTGGGGGGTAGCTAAGTGGTGTAGTGGATAGAGCAATAGCCCTGCAGTAAGGAGGACCTGAGTTCAAATTCGACTTCAGACACTAATTACCTAGCTGTGTGACCTTGGGCAAGTCACTTAACCTCAGTGCCTTGCAAAAAAAATGTACATACTCTGATCCAGTGGTACCATGATCAGGCTTATACCACAAAGAAATCAAAGAGAGAATTCTTATCTGTCTATCTATCTATCTATCTATCATCTATCTATCTATCTATCTATCTATCTATCTATCTATCTAAATATATGTCTTTACATATATACATATATATATATATATATATCTAATAATAGAATTCTTGTTCTGGCAAATAACAAGAGACATCAATTGGGAATGGCTGAATAAATTATGCTATACAAATATAATACCTTATAATTTTACCATGAGTAGTGCAGGGGGATTGGATTCAGAGAAACTTAGGGAAATTTGCATGAACTAACTTGTATAAGTGAATAGAAGTAGGAAAAAATGCATAATAAGTTCGAAATTGTAAAGAGAAACAAAGTGGAAAACATGAATTCTAAGTGATGCCATGACCAGTCCAGAGAATGGATGATAAAATTTTGGTCCACTAACTTGAGTTACATGTTGAGAAATCCATTTTTAGTTATGACCAATGTGTAGATTTTCTTTGCTTGATTGTTCACTACAAGGTTTTTTTTTAATGAAGTGTTACATTTGGTAGAGAGGATAGAAATGAAGTCATGTCCAAAAGAAAGGAAGGAAGAAATAAAGAAACTAGGAAATAAAAGAGGGACTTTGAAATACTTTAGAAAATATTAACTAAAGAAAATAGAAGGTACTATAGAAGGAAGCATAAATTAGATAACTTTGAAACTATTTTATACTTGCTATGTAATTTAAAAAAGAAAAATAAGTTGTATATTATGAAGATATGAAATTTCATTTGCAATTCTCTTTTTTTTTGTTCTTTGTATATAGAAGTGGTCCTGCTTGTAGGTGTTTGCCATATTGGAATTAAAAATACAATAAAAGGTGGCAGCTAGGTGGTACTGGGGCAGCTAGGTCATGCAGTGGTTAGAGCATTGGTCCTGATGTCAGGAGGACCTCAGTTCAAATCCGAACTCAAGCTCTTAATAATTACCTAGCTGTGTGACCTTGTGCAAGTCACTTAAGCCCATTTCCTTGCAAAAAACCAAACCAAAACAAAAAGACAATAAAAAGGGCAGTGACACTCTTTATGTACATTGACAAATAATATGTTAATAAAAGAAAAAAATGTTGACTTAGGAATATCGACTGATACTTTGAAAACACATTCTCTTTGCTCAATGTGTAGTAAAATAATGATTTTTCTGGCCTCTTCATCTTCATCTTCTATGATTACTGTTTGTGTGTATAGGTGAATGTTCCTACTCAGTCACTTTTTGTTCTTATCTTATTTCTTCTACTTGACTCTCAACAAGCACTATCATATTTAACTCTTGTTGCTCCTCAGTCCTTGGCTTGCTTTCCATTGCTTCTCCATATCTCAGTTCACCTAAAGTTATTCTCTGAAATTATCTTGGACTCCATTCACTCCATCTCTTTTTCTTATTCTGGTTCATCAGTCCTTCCCTAGTCTCACTTTTCTCCCCTTACAATATAGACTCCTTGTCCTCTTCCTGAATCTCTTGCCCTCTTTTTTTCACTGTATTTATCTTAGACACCACTCATTTCATTTATTCTCATTCTTTTACCAGTATTGCTGAGCACACTGAGAAAAATCACACTATGGAGCTGATTAAGTCCACTACAAATCCACTTTAACTAATCTCTTTCTGGTTCTTCTCCGCTGCAGGTGTTCCTTCTCTTCTTGCTTTAGTGACTCACTGTTTTACCCTTCACAGAAGCTCTTCTAAACATTTTCCCCTTTCTTCAAGCCTCTAATATATCTCTTCCTTTTTCTCTTTCAACTGTCAGTCAACAAGCACTTATTTTCATCATTCTTTAGTTGTGTCCAGCTCTATGTCCCTTTGGGTTTGTGTTTCTTTTTTGGCAAAAATCTTGGAGTGGCTTATCATTTCTTTCTTCTGTTCATTTTATAGATGAGGAAAGTGAAACAAATGGGGTTGGTAAGTGACTGAATAGTTGGTAAGTGACTGAAGCTAGATTTGAACTTAGGAAGCAGAATCTTCCTGATGCTAAGCCTGGCACTCTATCCACTGCACTACCTAACTGCTCAAGAATTTATTAAACACCTATTATGTTGCAGTAACTATGGCTGGAGATACAAAGTAAAACAAGAAGCAAACCCTCTTCTCAAGGAGATCAGTGTCTAATGGGGAAGACAACATGCAAGCAACAATGCACAACTATATTATATATAGGATGATTTGGGGATAATCTAAGAGGATCACATTAAGGTTAAGGAGGACTAGAAAAGACTTTTGGTAGATTATATTACTCTACTTTTATCATGTCAATGATAATGGGAACATGTGGGGAAGAAGAGGAACATAATTATGAAACTTAAACTGAATTAGATTGGGGCTCCAATAGATTCTGTGTAATTTAACAGAGTATCCTGCCTCCTACTCAATGAGAAAATAGAAATTATCTGTTGTGATATTCTCTTTTCTTTTATTCTATAACTTATGTTCTGTAACTCAGTGCCATCCTCTAATCCTTTTCACATTTGTTCCATTTTCATAAAAGAATGTGCTCCTTCATTTCTAAAGGATGATAACTTTACTTATAAGCTTGAACCTAGCTATTCTCAACTTCTCCAAGAGTTTTTTCTTTATTGATCCCCACTTCCATAATTTTCCTAATTTTCATCTCTATTACTGCCTCCCTCTCTGGTAACTACAAATATGTTCACGTCTCTACTTCTTGGGAAAGAAAAATCTTTGTTTGACCCTACCAACCCTTCCTTCTGTCACCTGTCTCTCTTTTAGAATCAAATACCTAGACAAAGGAATCTATGATCAATGTCTTCTTCTTTTCTCACTCACTTTTCAACCCTTTTCAGTTTGAATTCTGACCTCACCATTCAAATGAAATTCCTTTTTCCATGGTTATCAATATTTTAATTGCAAAATCCAAGGATGTTTTCCTAGTCTCTATCCTTATTGATCTCAGTATAGAATTTGAAACTGTCTCTTAAGCTTTCTGGGTATTTATTTCCTGATTTTCCCATCTGTCTGATTAATCTTACCCATTCTCTTTTCTGTACTATCTTCCATCTCTCTCCACTTCCAATAGGAAGGAATCCCTTCAGTCTAGATCCTATGCTTTCTTCTTTTCTTTTTCTGCATCCTATAATCATGTAGCAGTTCTGATGGACTTTATTGTCACATAATTGCATCTAGGCTCTTCAAACAGTGCCTGGAATATAGTAGAAGTTTAATAAATGTTTGTTGACTTCAATTGACTATAGGCAACAGATTCCAGAATGGATATAATGCTTGCTATCTTAGTGTTAGGAAAATTTTTGTTCAAGATTATTTCTAGTTTCATGAACCAGAGAAAGTCACTTAACATCTTTCTTCTTCAATTGCATAATCTGCAAGAAGGATTGATAATGGCCCTAATTCATAGAATTTTTGTGATAATCAAATGAGATAATATTTGTAAACTTCTTTGCAAATCCCAAGATGCTATATAAATGTTACTTATTATTACTGTTGTTTCTTTGCAGATGACTCCAGATCTGTCTTGACTCCAGATTACAGTCTTGATTTTTTCCAGGAGTTGTGTGCTCCTCAGATACCATCCACATCACCAATTGTCTATTCTCTAACTATATCTCTTGATTGCATCTCAAATTTGAAACTGTCTAAAACACAATTCATAATCTTACTCCTAGAACTACTGCCTCTTTTATAAACTTATCCTTCTATTCATCCATTTTCTTGATATCAGTTATCATTGGCTATTTACTATTCTTCATTCTCTGTCAACATCCAGCTAATTGCAAAGTCTTATTGATTCTTTACTCACAAGAATCTTTGTTTATGTTACTTTTTCCTTACTTATATGACTACCTCTAATATTTAGATACTTTCATCTGTCATCTAGACTATGAAATTAAAATCCTAATATCTCCTCTGTATAGTCATACAGACTGCCAAAATATTTTTATATAGTACTTCCTACTTAAGTACTTTTAATAAGTCCCTATTAGTTTTAACATAAAAATTGCTGAGATCTGGGAAAGACTTTAGCTTAAAAAAAGCCCATATATCTTGGCCCATTGCTGGTCATATTGACTTATGTGTTGCCACTGAACTCCAATGACTCTGGAGGAGATAGGAAGACTCTGTCTTGTTTAAATACAAATTACTCAAAAATCAAGACATTGGTGCAGTGGATAGAGCACTGGCCCTGAAGTCAGGAGGACCTGAGTTCAAAATCTGACCCCAGACACTTAATAATTGCCTAGCTGCATGACCTTGGGTAAGTCACTTAACCTCATTGCCTTAAATAAAATAAAAAATAAAACAACAGCAACCCCCCCCCCTAAACATCACCTTAGTGTTGTCATGGTGCTGTTCTAGAATAAAAGATGAATAATGACAAATAACAGACATAAAATATCAATTATTCTTTAAAATTTGGAGACTCTTACAATCCTACTTCAGACTACCTTTAGAGACTATTCGAAATTACTTCCTTTCGTGCACTCTACATTCATTCAAAGTAGCTTACTTGACATTCCCCAAGCTCAACATTCCCACATCATGCCTTTACCTCCTATGTCTGAAATGCAGTTCTCCCCAGACCACCTTACTTCTTTAAAAGTTAAACTCATGTATTAAGTCCAGTAGGACTGAATCCCTTAGCTGATAATATTCTCTCTTGCATCAAGACATCATTTGCATTTATACCTTTGTCTGTCTGTATAATGTATTCTTTAATGAGATTGTCAACTCCTTGAGACCAGAGACTATTTTCAATTGTGTTTTTGTTGTTGCTGTGGTTGTTTTTTTGTATCACTAGTGCCTATTACAGCACCATGCTCATAATAGGGACTTAATATAGACTTATTGAATTTTATTGATTAGTTTAGCAAAATTAAGGCCTGATATAGTAACTATTTAGCAAGCATCTGCTAAATTAATTTATGCTCTTTGTAAATATTATTGTCCAAAGGTCAGTATAGCTATTTGATCACAGTGTTGAAATTGAGTGTCACAGCAACTATAAGAGATTTTTCTACTTAGTCTTTGAAAGTTCATGATTTATGAAACTAAAGGAAGTACTCACACTTGAAATAATGGATGCTTGAAATACTGAATTATATATTTGGAATATACTGATACATGCATAATCTACACATACTACTTCTATATACTTGAATGTTTAAACAGATAAAATGTAATAATTTATTAAATAGAAGACTGAATATAGCATGTGCTATATTGTGCTGTGCTCATGGTACTGAAAATACAAAAATAAACAAAGAAAGGAAAGGTATATGTATGTGTATGAAATAATTTAATATATAATATGTAGCATTAAAATAAAATACAATTACATAATATATTATACTATGTAATAGTATTGGAAAAAGTACTGAAACCAATATCATTACTACTACATTCAAATCTACTATCACTTTATACTTCTCTATGCATTCATCACATTTAAACTAGCATATTTATTTTTCTTTTGAGTCTTATTCCCCTTTTAAACTCCATCAGGACAATTTATCTTTGCATCCCCCAGGGTCTGCCTCAATGTATTGCATATATTAAGCATTTAATAAAGGCTTGTTGACTGAATGAATCATTTCTGTGCTTCTCTGTGAGGAACTTTGCCAAACAAGCAATGATTCTCAGTCAAAATAATCTGTACATATTTTCTGCTTCCTATACAACCCATATAATTATAATCTAATGCAATTATGTGAAACTTGAGGCATAGATTTCTAGTTCACATATTTAATAAGACATTTACAACTCATTATCATATTTGGCCAACATTTTGCAATGTGTTTTGTTTGGAACTAATTCTTCATCTTCATGTTTTGATGAGCTTCTAGTTTCCATCATGCAAGTTTTATAAGCAGCTTTCACACATTTCTTATTAACAGGCTCAGTAACCACGGTTTCAATGTATGATATGAACAATAATGCCAGATGAGTACATGGTTTGATCATATCCTAAAGCAATTCCTTCTCTACTATAGAAGAAAAAAGAACTTTTAACTCAAGAGTGAATTAAATGAGGAGAAATGGGGAGAAATAAAAGAAATTGAAGGAGTGTAAGGATACTGAGCTTCCTTCATAGTTCTTTTTATTTTGGCAGTGTAAGCTATATCCCAAATGGGAGACTTGTTAACTGTGAACTTTGATCACATATACACAAATATAATACACATGCAAATGTATAAAGACTCCAAAGCATAGTTTGAGGTAGAAAGATGATACATTGACTCCTCACAATGAAAAAAAAGACTTGCAAGACCAAAAAAAAGGGTAGAGAAGTGAGGAACTAAAGATAACACCTTAGAAGTTTAATAGACTCAAATTTCAAAGTAGATATCAAGTAAGATTTGTTGCCTTATATTTTGCCTGGCTTTTAGTGCTTGTTTTGGAGAAGGCTGATAGTTTAAGACAATCTGTATGAGACTAGATAGAATTGTACACAATCCCACCTGGAAGAGAAAATTGGTGTATACATTGGAGGTTCATCTGGTAGCAGTTGAATTTTTGTTCCTTAATTCATGTCAAGATTGGATCCTTTCTTTTTTTTTATTCAGACACACATAAAGTAGAACAGTGGAAAACAGACAGATAATTGATCTTGGAAGCACTGGGTCTTAGTTCACAGATTTAGAACTGGAAGAGACCTTGGAGAACATAAAGTCTAATTCTTTCATTTTACTGGTGAGAATCTTGAGGCACAAAGAGGTTAAGTTACTTGCTCAGAGACAAAATGCTAGTAAGTGCTACCTCTCTGAATGCACATTACTAGTCTCCTGACCTCAGGACTTCTTGATGTAGCAGGTCTTATTTTTATGTGATTCCTTTTCTTTGGATTTATCAAGTTCTTTTTAATAGAAATCTTGAAGTTAACTTTTCCCCCCTTTTTTAAGTTGTCATTTACAGATTTCTTTGGGGTCTATGTAGTTAAATTATCTCTTTTGTCATCTCTTTTTTCTTTTTTCTTGTCTGATAGTGTGACATGGAGGAAAGAAACTATATCTTAAAGTAATGACATCCTCATCATCTTGGCCAGTCTTCAAAAATCACATTGGTCTAATGATATATATGAATTGTGTTTAAAAATAAAACAAGGAGAGGCAGAATCAAGATGGTACAGAAAAGCGGGGATTCTGTTGAGTTCTCCCCCACACCCTTCAAAATACCTTTAAATGATAACTCTAAACAAATTGTAAAGCAGCAGAGTTCACAAAAAGATGAGCCCAAGGCAATTTAGAAGATTGATATGAAAGGTCTGTGGCACCAGGATGAGAGAGGAGTGCAGTCTAACACAGGTCAAGTTCCAGACCTCTCAGTCCACAGTCAGTAAGGAGATTGGATAATGGGTCACTAGATTTACAGGGTCCCTTTTATTGCATCAAGGGCAGGAGCCTATTGCAATGCTTATACTTTGATCCAGGTTACTGTCCTGGATTGTAATCCCAGGGCTAGGAGGAGCATTAGAACTGCATATCTGCCCAGGGCTATAGGGACTAAGGACCACAGTTCCAGATGGGAAAAGAATGGTTATGGTCACTCACTAACCAGTGTACAACACAGGAGAGTAACAAATCTACTTTTCCCTGCATCAAATTGCCTTGAATGAGCCCCAAAATTACAGGTACCTAGAATTACATCTGAAAACAGCTGAACAAAAAATGTGAAATTGGAGGCAATGTCCTTTCCATTCCAGAAGAAAGCCCCACTTTATTATAGAGTTAAAATTTTTTCAAAAAGCTTATAAAATGAACACACAGAACAATTCTGACCATTGAAAGCTATTTTGTTGATAAGGAAGATCAAAACACACACACAGAAAAATTAGTCTTAGGCAATGGAAGGACTTTAAAAATCAAATAAAAGAGATAGAGGAAAAATTGGGAATAGAAATGACTGATGTAAGAAAATCATGGAAAAAATTCAATGCTTGATAAAAAAACACAGAAATCCTTAAACACAAAAATCAGTGAAGAAAAAAGAAAGCCTTGAAAAGAAAATTTGATCAAATGGGAAAAAATATACAAAAATTCACTGAAGAAAAGAATTCCTTAGGAGGTACACATGCTTCCTGAAGAAAATCATTCCTTTAAAATTTGAATTGGGCAAGTGGAAGCTTATGAATTATGAAACACCAAGAAAAGAAAAAAATAGAAAAAAATGTGAAATACCTCACTGGTAAATCAATTCACCTGGAAAATAAATGAAAGAGAGATAATTTAAGAATTATTGGATTATTTGAAAGTCATGATAAAAAAAAGAACCTAGACGTTATTTCTCAAAAATTTTCAAAGCAAACTGTCATGAGATTCTGGAACCAGATGGTAAAATAGAAGTTTAAAGAATCATCCAATCACTTCTTAAAAGAGATCCCCAAATGAAAAGTTCTAGGAATATTATAGTCAAATTTCAGCCCTCCCAGATGAAGGAGAAAATACTGCAAACAGTCAAAAGTAAACATTTCAAATATTGTGGAACCAAAGTCAAAATATACAAGATTCATTAGGCCCTACATTAAAGAATGGGAACATTTGAAGTATGATCTTCTGGAGAGAAAAGCAACTAGGATTACAACCAAGAATCATCTCAGGAAAAATGAGTATAATCCTTCAAGGGAAAAAATGGATACTCCATGGAAGCAATCATGATGAAAAGAGCAGAACTGAATAGAAACATTCAACTTTTTAAATACAGGTTGCAAAAGAAGTATAAAAATGTATACAAGAGAGAGAAATCATAAAGGATTTGATAAGTTGTTCGTATTTCTACATGGAAAAATGCTATTTATAACTCCTAAAACGTTTCCCATTATTAGGACAGTTAGAAGAAGTATACAAAAAAGCTGAATGTGATGCCATGATTATCTTAAAAAAATAAAATTAAAGGATGAGAAACAAGAAGGGAAAAGGGAGAGGTAGAATGAGATAAATTATTTGACATTAAAGAGTCCTGAAAGAGATTTTACATTGGAGGTGGAAATGGGGCAAGTAGGGTAGGGAGCACATGAACCTTATTCTCATCAGAATTGACTCAAAGAGGGAATAATATACACATTTAGTTGGCTTAAAAATATGTCTTGTTATATAAGAAAATATGACAATTGAGGATAAGAGAAAGCAGGGGGAAATGATAGAAAGGGGGGTAATTAGAGGAAGGTTAAAGTCAGAGACAAAGCATTTTTGAGAATGGAGAGGGTAAAAGGAAAGAGTAGGACAAAGGGGGAAAAATAGGATAAAGGGAAATACATAGTTGGTAATCATTACGGTGAAAAAAATTTACAGTGAGTTTCTCTGATAGACTTCATTTCTCAAACATAAAGGAATCTGAGTCAAATTTATAGAAATAAGATCATTTTTCATTGATAGAAGATATGAACAGGCAATTTTCAGACAAAAATATCAAAACTATTTATAGTCATATAAAATGCTCTAAGTCACTATTGATAAGAGAAATGAAATTAAGAAAATCTGAGTTACTGTCTTACTTAGATTGGCTAATATATGAAAAGAGAAGAAAAGAAAAATGACAAATGTTGGAGGGAATGTGAGAATATTAAAACACTAATGTACTCTGTAAAATTGAAGACTGATTCAGTCATTCTGGAGAGCAATTTAGAACTATGCCCAAAGGGTTACAAAACCACCATATCTTTTGACCAATCAATACCACTACTAGGAGTATAACTCTAAGAGATAAAAGATAATAAGGTAAAGGACCCACATTTAGAAAAATATAGAAATTCTTTGTGATGGCAAAGAATTAATAATTATGGGGATGTCCATTAACTGGAAAATGAATTTAAAATGGAATATTATTGTACTTTAAGAAATGAGTAACAGGAGGCTCTCAGAAAAGCATAGAAAGACTTGCTTAAACTGATACAAGGTGAAATGAACAGAACAAGGAGAATATTGTAAACAGTAACAGCAATAGTGTATGATGATCTACTTTGAATATCAACTACTCTCAGCAATATAATGTTCCAAGACAATTCTGTAGGTCTTATGAGGAATAGTGCTGACCATCTCCAGAGGAACAATTGGTACAGTCTGAATGCAGATCAGAGACATCTGTTCTTTTTCTTTTGGGATTATTTTCATCTGTTTTCTTTTTACAGAATGACTTACATATAAATGTGTTTTGTATAACTTCACATATATAACCTATGTCATACTACTTTCCTTCTCAAAGAGAGGTAAAGAGAGGGAGGGAGAGAATGTGGAACTCAAAATTAAAAAAAATAGTATTAAAATTTGTTTTTTCATATAATTGGAAAAAATAAAATATTAAATAAGATAAAATACACAGAGCAACACTTGTGTCTATAAACTATTAATTGTGTAAATGTTCATATCACTTTCTAAGAGTCTGACTCACCTGTAGTGACAAGAAGGGATAAATATGGTTATTTTTTAATATTTTGACTCTATGAAATACTGCTAGTTTTCACACAAAGAAAGGCTAATATTAATAAAATATCATTGCAGTGCCTCAGAATTCTACATCAAAAAGCCCCCTATGATCGTATAAATAAGTTTTGCCTGACTGTTAGTTTTGCCAAAAGCAGACACAGAGTTCAATTATAGAATAGGAATTGGAAGGGGTGGGGAGGCCAAACATTGGAAATTACATTTTTGTTACCTGCCAGTCAAAGAACAAATAAAGTGTTTGTGGCTTCTCAATATCTTTTCTGGTGTTGTAATGTTTTACACATTGTCCTACTCTTAATTTTTACAAGAGAAAGACTGGGATCTTTTTCTTGGAATAATATATTCCAAGACAACTTTTGCAACTCTTGTAGTTAGGCAAAAGAAAGAGGACAAAACTAATCAATCAACAAATATTCATTTAAAATTGGCCCTGTTTTAGGTGCCATGAGGAATAAAAAGAAGTTAGCACATGGTTCCTGCCCTCAAGGAGTTTATAGTCTCCCTAACTTTGGGAAACAAGACAAGACATGAGTTTGCATCCTTCCTCTACTTTAATTAGGTGTGCAACCTCAGGCAAGTCATTTAACCTCTGCTACTTTTTTCCTCCTATTTTTCATTTGTCAAATGTATCAGGCAATAAACAAATGACTTACCATATGCTAAGACTCTGCTACAAAGATAGGTAAATCTGGGATGCAACATTAGGGAAAAGCACTATCTCTACCTTCAAAAACCTCACACTTAATGAAGAAAATGACATATCAAGTACCTACTTTCTTTAAGTACCCACAAGATAGAGAGACAGAGTAAAGAAGAAGTTAATCTTCAAAGGGAAAGTACTGAATGTGAGGGAAGGGGGATTGGAAAAAGCTTTCAACAGAAGACAGGATTTCATTATGTCTTGAGTGTTGGATCTGGGGTCTGGAAGATCTGAATTCAAATTTTATCTCAGGCATTTTACTATCTGTGTGACTTTGGCAAATTAACCTATATCTACTTCAGTTTCCTTTTCTGTAAATTAAGGGTTATTTGAGAGGGAAAGAAATATTTGTAAACCTTCAAGTGCCATAAAAATTTAATGATTATTATTAGTAGCAGTAATAACAACAATAATAATACTAATCTAATTTACAGATAGAAAGGTATAAAGTATTCAAAAAATACAAGCTTGTTGAACCCAAGTGGCAAAATTTGAAGGGTTTTAAATGCCAGAGGACTTTATATTCGATTCTAGAGGTAAAAGAGAGTCACAGTTGTTTGTTGAATAAAGGAGTGACATGATCAGACCTGCTCTTTAGGAAAATGACTTCGAAAGTTGAGTGAAGAATGGCATAGAATGTGAATCATAAGATCCTTAATACCTATTTCATAAGCTGTGATAAGGATCAAATAAAATAATATACATCTATGGTCCAGTCAGGTACTAATATTCAAATTTCTTAGAAGAGAGATAAATTAACACAAAAGAGGCAAAAATGGGAATGGTTTGTATGATAACTTGTAGGGTGGGAAAAGACATTTGACTGCTTCTCTCACAATTTCATTAGATTTAGAATTGGGGAGAGAGAGAGAGAGAGAGAGAGAGAGAGAGAGAGAGAGAGAGAGAGAGAGAGAGAGAGAGAGAGAGAGAGAAGAGACAAGGACAGGAAGAGAGAAGACAGAGAATTAACAGAAAGACAGACACACGGAGAGAGACCAATAAAGAAAGAGAGAAAGAGAGTGAGAGATAAAGAGATAGGGACAAGGAAAGGAAGAGAGTCAGACAGAGAAACATTGAGAGAGACAAAGTCATAGAAAAAACATATAGAGACAGAGACACAAAGAGGGAGAAAGAGAGAGGAGGACAGAGAAACTGAGACCAAGACGAGAGAGAGAGAGAGAGAGAGAGAGAGAGAGAGAGAGAGAGGAGAGAGAGAGAGAGAGAGACCCCACCACACATACCCACAAACAGGCAGAGAGACAGACATATATGGAGCAGCAGAAGGAGATAGAGACAGAGAACCTTGTGTTTTTTGTATACACTCAAAGTTCTTGCTCCGCAGTCAATTAAAAGACTTCTTCACACTGATAATAAATGGTCCCAGAATGTTTACATGAGCTTTGAGTCAGGGACAGTCAGTTTCATTACAAACTATTGCTAATTTTCAGAAATAAGACTCACATACATCACGCAGAATAATCTGCGGAAAACAAAACAAATCAAATGCTAAATGGTGACTGTAACTACGGCATGAATTCAGGAAAGAGATAGAGAACCTGGGGTCCAAGTTAGATTCCTAAGGCTTCTTAGAAGAGGTAAAATTTAAGGTGTGTCTTCAAGGAGAAGTAGAGTCTGGATCCAGCAGAGAGGAATTATGCTATGTGTGGAGTCCAAAGGAGAAATACAATCAGGCTAGAAGACAAAATCCAGTGTAGGAGAAGAAAAGACTAGCATCTGAGAGTGCTTAGGATATAGCCCTGCAAACTAAGCATAGTTTTTACATTATTGAAATGATATTTTATTTCATGTTAAATTTAAAAATATTATTGTAAATGTGTAATTCATAGTTATTTCAAAGGCTGTACAAAACCAAATGACTGGTTGGTATCCCTTTATTAGCTTATTGATGGACAGCAAGCCTGTCATTTGTGGGATAATCAAATTAAGTCTAGAGAGCATAGGATAAGGAGGGAGAAAGGGAACTTGTAGGCAAGGACTGTTTTTTGAGATAGCTTTGTATCCCTAGCACCTAGCTTGGTACTTTCTCATATTAGGTACATAATAAATGTGTGCTGAACTGAACCAGGTTGAATTGAAGTAGATTGAATTGGTTTGGAAATAAGAAGAAAACAAGTTTAGGAAAGAAATTAAACTTTACTTCACTTCTAGTAGGTTGGAATCAACTGATAGTGAAGTTAGGAAATGTGAAATTGAAGGACAACTAGAAGTTATAATAGATCTACATATATCTATTGATATGTAATTTTAAACCATATCTATAGCCAAATATATGCTTACCAGAGATTTGCAAAAACAAAGTCTAATCCTCCCAGTAGGATTTTGTATGCTCTTCCATGGATTATTTCATCCTTTAGCAGTATTTTTTTTTATTTAATTTTGTGTTCTTTTTATCTTGATTAAGCTTTGAAAGGCCTTTCTAGAGATTTCATTCAACCTGATAATTAATTTTAAAGTATTCTTCCTTCATTTGTAATAGCTTTTGTTAGTGTATAATTAAAAACAAAATTAAAATATTTCTTCCCCCTCACTTTTGTGAAGCCTGTAATCCAGTTTCTCATGATGATTGGTATGTCACACTTGAATGCAAAGTTTGTCTGCTCCATCTTCAGCAATGGCTAAATTAAAGTTTGGGCAAGCAGAAATGAAGTTGTATTAAAGTTGTATTAAACTTTTATCTGAAATACTGATTTTTTTCCCACTCATTTTCCCTTTTCAAGATTTAGGTTTCAGAGAAAATGAAAGAAGTCATTGCTTCAATAGGAAATAACCTTATCCCATCCAAAACTACAATTAATATTCATAATGATGATATTTGATAGTAATTTAGGGTTTCCAAAATGCTGTGTTTACATAATTTCATTTAATCTTCAGTCTTCAAACATAGATCCTATTCTTCTTCCCATTTTATAGATGAAGAAACTGAGAAGTTATGATTTGCCCAGAGTCATGAAGCTAGGAAATATCTAAGGTAAGAAATGAGGAAACAATCTTCAAAAGGTGAATTCTATAGTAAAAACCCAATGATTTATTATATTTTAATATTTTAATAATAGAAAAATATGAATAAAGATTATAGTAAATTGGCAAAAGTTTAATACCGAAGTGGATAAGAATGAAGATTCATGGAAAATAATGTAATTGTGATTATAGGATTTAGGTAATATATTAAACAGAGCTAGCATATATTATGAGAGGAGAGTTTAGGAAGGAAGATGATATTATAGTTTTAGACATATTAAAATTGTTATATCTCTGAAACATATAGTTTGAAATTTCCAAAAAGATTAAAAATTCATTGACAAGATAGGTTGTATATGATATATAAATATATATGTATATATTTATATATCATATGTCTAGAGCTAATAGCTGATTGGAGCTGGTAGGGTTACCAAGGGAAAGAATTTTAAGAAATAAGGGATGAGGGCCTAAGCAGATGAACTAGTTATCAGAATGGAAAATTTTTGTGAATCACCAATAATAATTTTTAAAAGTGTTTCTTCTAAAAACAAATATATCAGTTTTTGTTGACGATCCTTGGGGAGGTTGAGAGATCATGTGAACAAGTTGGAGAATTATATATCTTTTCTAATTCACAATAATTCTTACCTTCTCCCACCCCAAAATGCTTCAGAGTAATAATGGTTTCCCCACAAGAAAAGAAAAAAAGAAAAGAAGAAGCCCTTATTACTTTCAAAGTAACAGTAGAGAACAATGATCTCTAAAGAACTCTCTCAGTATCCCTTCTTCACTAGTCTCCAATCCCCAGCAGGATTCACAAACCTACCTAAGCATTCATGAGGCTTCCACTCAGAGAATTCCCTTCTCCTGCAGTCTCAGTTGCTGCACTTCACCCTTGGCACTCTTCAGACAGCATTCTGTTGCAACAAGAAATACATCTCAACATTACCACAGTCATATACATCGGTCTAAGAGTGGGGGAAACATCACACTGCAGTTTCCTTAAGGTCTTGATTATCTCCTCATGACAGGGTATATGAAAGGGACAGAAACATTATCTTAAATACTCACTCTCCCCTTTCCTGAAACTTGCAAAAAAACAGCTGATGCTGCCTTAGTCCAGTGAACTAAAGAACTGAAGAAACTAGGACAGTGGACCATTGTATGAGGCTGCAGTAGGCCTGAAGGAAAAAAGGATTAGAATCCAGATGGTCTACCAGAAGCTACTTGAAGTAGGGGATGAGTATAGTGAAAAGTGAATTCTTTAATCTGTGAAGAGATTGAGACAGCTTTGAGCTTCAACCCCGAGGATAAGCCAACTGTCAAAGAGAAAAAAGACAGAAAGTGAGTGACAAGGAAATATGAGGGTGAAAAAAAGACTGAAATGATAAAAAAAAAATCAGGAGGGAGGAATTTCATTTACAAATGTAGATTAGAAAAAATCACTGAGATCTTCTAAAATCTGAAGTGGACTACTAAAATATCTAAAGATTGTAAACATATCAAAATAAATATTGAAAGACAAAGGAAATTGAAACAATATCTAATGAGACACAGAACTCTGATTTTTATAAAGAAAGAACATGGAATTATAACATGCTATTGTTAAACATGTCAAAAGAGAAAACAGAATCTTAAGAGAAACTAAAATGGATCAAATGACAGAACTTATGACCTCTATCCAAGAAAGAATTAACAGAAAAAATAAATCTGAATCTTTAGTTGCAAGTTACTAATAAGAAGCAGGAAAAATATAGATTGGAAATACAAATATATTTAGGTGAAGACTGATTTGGAAGAAGGAAAGCCAAGAAAAAGTCATAATGTAAAAAAGATAGGTGATCTCTGATACAAACAAAACAGATTGATCTTAAAGATAATGTGCATAGAATACAAAGCAAATTAAAAAAGTGATTACTATAATTAAAGAAATAATACAAAGAAAATTATCCAGAACTTCTTAATAAAGAAAACAAAACTCTAGTTGAAATAATGTATAGATTATGTAAATGAAATAATAAGTTCCAAAACTATCTTTCAAACTCCAAGACACATAATAGTTACTTTTAATAATTCCAATGAAAAACAATGAATTTCATAAGTGTATAAGAGAAAGATCTAATATAAAAGAAAGGGAATTTGAAAAAAAAAGACTATTTTGTGTCCACCACAGAAAGGAATGGAATAATATATTTAAAAAAATAGAAGTCAAGATGTACCCCTAAAATATGTGTCCTAGAATTTAAGCCTAATCATTAATGAAAAACTGGACATTAAATAAGAGACATTTGAAACATTACCACAGAGATATGGACAAAATAAACAAGGTGACCAACGAGTAATAAAATAATCTCATTTTAAGGGCTATTAAAAATAAAGGGAAACAAGAAAAAGCAAGAGAACTAATAGGTTTAAAACAGCAACAATAACTGAAGCAAACAACTGAGGGACTGTTATAAGACTGATTTCTATATAAGGGGACAAAAATGAAGGCAAAATTTAACATCATAAAAGAACAGAAATTGAATGAGTTGAGGCAAAGTACCTTACACTGTCACCTAAAGGTGAATGAATAGATTCTATGTAGCTAAATTGCAGACTACAACCAGTGAAAAGCAGGTGGAGGATAGGAGGAAATAGATGATATACCCCCTTAACTTCCACAATAAACAATGAAGAGAAGATAATTCTTGTGATTTCTAAGAAGAAGGGCCAGAGAAGAAATGTTGAGTTAGTAAAGGGAGGTATTAAAATAAAAAGTGTGTGGGAGGTAATCTTAATTCATTGAGGGCAGAACTGTCCCTTGGGGGATGGAAATTTTCTATAAAGGAAAATAAGAGACTTTAGTGGATCTAATCAGGAAAAGCAGCATCAGGAGATATTTGGCATCAGAAGAAAAGATGGTCATGTACTGGAGTACCAATTGTTGGGCAAATTAGAAAGAAGATAATCTTGGGATAGGCAGGAGATACTATTGGACAATCCATGTAGAGATGGAAGAGGATAGATTAGTAAAACAATTTAGCCCTTTCTCCACATAACAGAAAAATCTGAGATCTTACCAGGTTAGAAAAAGAAAAAAAGGTGATTGTCAAGGTAGTGATGGTGGGGTACTGACTCCAGAAGCACCACTAAAACTAACATTGAAAATTCTCTGTCAATTGCTGTACAACTGGAGGTGGGGCAGAAAATATATTCAAGCTTCCCCTCTTTGATAATTTATTATAAAATAGAAGCATACTTTTAAAAACTGGCAAAGTTGTAAAATCATCTGTTGTAATGCCCTGATTTTATAGAGAAGGGAGCAGATTTAAAGTTTGAAGAACTCAGATTAACAATTATAGTTATAGGAAAATAGATTACTTCCTAGTAACAGTTCCCAAAATGATATGGGCTCCTTCCTGAAGCAATGAGCTCCCTATTTATGAGAGTGTTTCCAGAGATACCTAGGAGACCATTCATTGGAGATGTTTTTTTAAAATTTTTTTTAGTTTTTTTGCAAGGCAATGGAGTTCAGTGGCTTTCCCAAGGCCACACAGCTAGCTAATTATTAAGTGTCTGAGGCCAGATTTGAACTCAAGTGCTCTTGACTCCAGGGCCAGTGCTCTATCCACTGTGCAACCTAGCTGCCCCAGTTGGAGATGTTATAGATGGGAGTTATATTAAAATCCAAGGCAAAGTAAAAAAACCTTGAGTTTCTTTATAACTAGAGTCTATCTATGAACCCACAGTACCCAGAACCCAGAGTCAGAAAAGACATCAGATTTCAGAGTTATCATCATTGTCATTATAGCTAGTATGTATATAGTTGTTTAAAATTTACAGGGTATTTTATGTGTTATCTAATTGTATCTTCACATTGATCCAGGGAGGTAGATATCATTATTATATCTATTTTTACAAATGAGAACACTTAGTTAGATATATTAACTAATAACTTGGCTTAGATCAAGTGGCAGTGGTCATATTTGATTCTTGATCTCAGGTTCAGCACTCACTCCACTGTACTATATAGTTTCTTAGAAATCAAAAGATCCAAGAGGAGTCTTATTTCTACCTCTTGTGAGTTATATAACTTGGTGTTGCCTTATGCTCACCTCTGTGAATCTCAATTTCCATCTAGTAACATTTGCTTACCTATTTCACAGAGTTGTTGTAACATTAAAAAACTATAGAGTGCCATAAAGAGTTAGACATATAATGTGGTAATCAGAAATCAACTGCTTTTTTCTTAACTGATATTTTACTTTTTTCCAAATGTGTGCCATGAAAGTTTTTTTAAACATTCATCCATATGCCTGTGCATATTTCTAAGTTACACAATTTCCTTCCATCCTCTCTTCTACCTGCCTTCTTCTCGGTGGTGAACAGGTTAATATAGTACTTGCACATTGTGTTAAATGTATTTACAGGTTAGCCATTTTTGGTGAAGAATTAGGATTAAAGAAAAAAACACATAAAATAGATTTTTTTTAAAAAAAGTGAATGTGGGTGGGGGGTGGAGCCAAGATGGTGACTCTCTCTCTCTCTCTCTCTCTCTCTCTCTCTCTCTCTCTCTCTCTCTCATATTTCAAAACTCATAAGATAATGACTCTAACTAAATTTTCGAGAGACAGAACCCATAGAAAGACACAATGAGGCAGTTCTCCAGACCAAGGTAACCTGTGAAAAAGTAAAAAGGCTCTACTCCACAGGCTTAGAGGGGTGGCACATCAGAGTGAAGGAACTTCAGCCTCTTGAAGGCAGCCCCAGGGTGCCTGAGAGCCGTGGCTCACCACAGTGGGGGTAGTTTTCTGACCTAAACCACCTGGAGCACTGCGCACAACTTGGAAGATGGGGGGGAACCTCTGCCCTCAGGGCACTCAGTGAACAGCAGTGGCCTGCGAAGCCCAGATCCAGGAAATGGAAGCAGGTAGAGCCAGTAAGCAGGAGCCCCCAGGCAACTGAACCCTAAGTGCTGAGCCTACTGAAGGTAGGGGAGTGGAGAGAGACTTTCAAGGTCTGTCCTCGGTATCTAGAACAGGACTCTGGGGCTCTGACCACATTCAGAATCTGATTGCAGTCTAGCCGCCCCCCCCCAAATAGAACAACAGGGTGCCTTCTCCCTACCTCAGCCCCATGGCAGAGGGATGCACTTGTGGTCATTCACAGACCACCAGGAGGGAAGACAGAGCTTCACACAATGAGATCCTTGTAGGGGAGTGTCCCAATAATATTCAAAAGCTCAAGAAGCACACCAAGACCAGGCACAGGCCAGGGAAATGAATAAACAGAGAAAAACGAGGAACACCATTGAGAAACACATTGTCTATGATCCCAAGAAGGATCAAAATACTCAATCTAAAGATGAGGATGTACAAGCTCCTGCAGCTAGACTCCAAGAAAATGGAAATTGGTTTCAGGTTATGACAGCTCAAAAAAGATTTTGAAAATCAAGTAAGGGAGATAGAAGCAAAATTTGGAAAAGAAATGAGGGAAATGCAGGAAAAACATGAATAAGTCAGCAGCTTAGTCAAGGAGAGCCAAAAAATGCTGAAGAAAATAACATGTTAAAAACCAGCATAGGTCAAATGGACAAAACAGTTCAAAAAGTTATTTAGGAGAAGAATTGGCTAGATGGAAAAAGAGATAAGAAAGCTCTCTGAGGAAAATAAATCCTTCAAATCTAGAATGGAGCTAAAGGAAGCTGATGACTTTATGAGAAGTCAAGACAAAATGCTTCAACACCAAAAGACTGAAAATGTAGAAGAAAATGTGAAACATCTCATTGAAAAAACAACTGATCTGGAAAACAGATTCAGGAGAGATAATTTAAAAATTATTGGGATACCTGGAAGTCATGATAAGGAAAAAAAAGAGCCTTGACCTCATTTTTAAAGAATTCCTACAGGAAGATTGCCCTGATATCCTAGAAGCAGAGGGTAGAGAATCTACCCATCTCCTGGGGAAAGAGATCCCCAACAAAACCAACCCCCAGGAATATTATAGCCAAGTTCCAGAACTCCCAAGTCAAAGAGAAACTATTACAAGCAACCAAAAGGACACAATTCAAATATCATGGAGCTGCAGTCAGGATCACATAGGACTTAGCAGCAACTACATTAAGGGCTTGGTAGGGCTTGGAATATAATATTCCAGAAGGTAAAAGAACTCAGAATGCAGCTGAGAATCAACTACCCAGCAAAACTGAATATCCTCTTCCAGGGGAAAAGATGGGATTTCAATGAAGCAGGGGAATTTCAAATGTTCCTATTAAAATGGCCAGAGCTGAACAGAAAGTTTGATCTTCAAATACAGGACTCAGGTGAGAGTGGAGGAGAAGGGTAAAATATGAGGGACTTAATGATGATGAACTGTATGTATTCCTGCATAGAAAAATGATACTGATAATAATCATAAGAAACTTCTTATTTAATAGAGCAGATAGAAGGAGCTTTTATAGATGAAGCATGGGAGAGAGTTGAATTTGAAAATCTAATATAATGTAAAAATGGAGCCAATGGCTAAAAGGAAATGTAATGGGAGTAAGAGAAAGGAGAGGTGGAATAGGCTAAGATAGTTCATATAAGAATTTTTTTTTATTACAAAACGCTATTGCAATGATATGGAAGGGGAAAGATGAGGGGGAATAAGGGAACCTTCGCTCTCATCAGAGGTGGCCTGGAGAGGAAACAGCATATATACTCAATGGAGTGTAGACGGCTAGAGTAAGATGGAGAGAAGGGGGACAGGGGCAAGGAGGGGTGATGTGAATGTTAGAGGAGAGGGTGGACCATGGGGGAGAGTGGTCAGATATCACACATTTTATTTTTTACTTCTTGCAAGGGACTGGGATTGGATGAACTCTCTGGGACCACAGGGTTGGGTGGCTGCTGGGTCTTAGGGGTGGTATGTGGGCTTGGGGCCTCTTGGCCCCAGGGCCGGGGATCTGACTCCTGCACCACTCAGCTACCCTACAGCACATTTAAGAAGAGGATTCAGAGTGAAAGGAGAGAAAATACAGTAGTGGAGAAATACGAATGGAGGGAATTGTGATCAGCATGGCAACAGTGGAAAAATATGGATAGACTTATGTGATAGACTTATCATAAAGAATGTGATCCACCCATGACAGAGCTGGTGGTGTTGGAACACAGACTGAAGCACATTTTTCATTATTATTATTATTGTCATTATTTTATATTTTTTGTCTTTTGCAGGGCAAGGGCATTGGGGTGGCTTGCCCAGGGTCACACAGCTGGGTGATTGTTGCATTTCTGAGGCCATATTTGAGCTCAGGTGCTCCTGGCTCCAGGGCCAGTGCTCTGTTCACTGTGCCACCCCTAGCTGCCCCTATTATTATTATTATCATAATTTTTTTAGTTTTAATTTTAATTTTTAATTTTTTTCTCTTTCCTTTGATAATGAAGGTCTATATTTGTGGGGGAGGGGGTATTATGTTTACTTTTAAGCAATAATATTTTAGTAATGTTTAAAAAGCATAATTTGTACAAAAATAAAAATAAATGTAAAAAAATAAAATGAATGTGGTATTCTTCAGATTCTGAAGGATTTTTTGTTTTGTTTTGTTTTTCTTCCTCTGGAGGGGATAGCATTGTCCTTAGCTAGTCTATTAGACTGGCTATTAGAGTTGTCCTAGCTCTCTGAACGGCTGAGAGGAGCTGCTCCCATCAAGGTGGATCATCTCACAATACTGTTTTTAATATGTACATTGTTCTATTGGTTTTACTTTCTTCACTCAGCATCAGCTGCTGTAATTCATTCCATGCTTCTCTAGAGTTTTACCATTTATGGTTTCTTGTAGAACAATAGTATTCCATAATATTCATGTACCATAACTTGGTTAACCATTCCCCAATTGGGCATCCCTTCAATTTCTAATTCTTTGTGACTACAAAAAAGAGCTGCTATGAATATTTTGGAATATGTAGGACTTTTCACATATTTTATGATTTCTTCTGGGTATAGGCCTAGAATTGGAATTGCTGGCTCAAAGGGTAGGAATAGCTTTATTGTTCTTTGGGCATAGTTCCCTATTGCTCTCTAGAATGGTTGGATTACTTTACAACTCCACCAACAATGCATTAATGTCCTAATCTTCCCACAACTTCTCCAGCATTGATCATTTTTCTTTTTTCTCATCTTAGCGAATCTGATGGGTGTGAGGTGATACCTCAGAGTTATTTTAATTTGCATTTCTCCAATCAATAGTGATTTGGAGAATTTTTTCATATGATTATATATAGCTTTAATTTCTTCATTTGAAAACTTTCTATTCATATGCTTTGACCATTTATCAATTGGGGAATGACTTGCAACTTTATAAATTTGATGCCGTTCTCTCTATATATTTTAGAAATGGGACCTTTATCAGAACTTCCAATTGTGAAGATTGTTTCACAGAAATGCTATGACATTTAAAAAAAAAACTATCGACTGCCATAAAAAGGAAGTTAGACATATAATTCAGTGTCAGAAATCAACTGTTTTTTCTTAATTTATATTTTACTTATCCAAATATATGTCATGAAAGTTTTTTAAAAAATTCATCCATATGCCTATGCATATTTCTAAGTTACAAAATTTCCTTCCATCCTCCCTTTCACTCCCCCCTCCCTTCAGCGGCAGTCAGTTAATATAATATTTAAACATTGTGTTTTCCTTCTAAT
Source organism: Macrotis lagotis (assembly GCF_037893015.1). Classification (NCBI taxonomy): domain Eukaryota; kingdom Metazoa; phylum Chordata; class Mammalia; order Peramelemorphia; family Peramelidae; genus Macrotis; species Macrotis lagotis. The sequence goes on along the minus strand of NC_133658.1, from coordinate 259,739,304 downwards.
TTTTGCAGCATTGTTTTTTTTTAGTTCAAAAGCTTTTTAATTTAATATAGTCTAAATCATTCATTTTGCAGTTTATAATGTGCTTTAATTCTTGTTTGCTCATACATTTTTTCCCCTTTCCATAGATCAGATAGAGTGTTTTTGGTCTATTTGTCTATTTGTCTATTTGGTCTATTTGTTGCACTTTATGTCTAAATCCTTTACCTATTTTGACCTTATTTTGGTATAGGGTGTGAGATGTGGATCTATGCCTAGTTTATGCCACACTGTTTTCCAGTTTTCCCAACAATTTTTGTCAAATAGTGAGTTCTTATCCAAGAAGCTGCTGTCTTTGGGTCTGTCAAACAGTAGATTGCTGTTGTCATTTACTGTGGTTTTTTTTGAACCTACCCTAATCCACTGATCCAATACACTATTTCTTAACCAGTACTAGGCAGTTTTTCATGACTGCTACTTTATAGCATAGTTTTAGATCTGGTAGAGCTAGACCACCTTCCTTTACTTTTTTTTCCCATCAGTTCCCTTAGCTATTCTTGACTTTTTGTTGCTCCAGATGAATTCTGCTACTCTTTTTTTCTAGCTCAGTAAAATAATTATTTGGCAGTTTGATAGGTATGGTACTGAATAAGTAATTTAATTTAGATATAATTTCATTTTTATCATATTAACTCAACCTAACCATGAACATTTGATATTTTTCCAATTATTTAGATCTTACTTTATTTGGATGAGAAATACTTTATAATTATATTCATAGAATTTCTAGATTTGTCTTAGAAGATAGATTCCAAATATTTAATGCTGTCTACAGTTACTTTAAATGGAATTTCTCTTTCTATCTCTTGCTCTTGGAATTTGTTGTTCATATATAGAAATGCTGCTGATTTGTGTGGACTTATTTTATATCCTGTTACTTTGCTGAATTTGTTAATTATTTCAAGGAATTTTTAAGATGATCTACTTGGTTTCTCTAATTATACCATCATATAATCTGCAAATATTGAAAGCATTGCTTTCTTACTACCATTTCATAGTCCTTCAATTTCTTTTTTTCTTCTCTTATTGCTAGAGCTAACATTTCTGAAATTTTATTGAATAGTGATGGTGACCTTTGTTTCCTCCCAATCTTATTGGAACTGCTGTGAGTTTATACCTATGTCATATAATATTTATTGATGTTTGTGATAGCTACTACTTATTATTTTAAGGAAAGCTCCATTTATTCCTAATCTTTCTCATGGTTTGTTATTAGGAATGGATATTGTGTTTTAACAAAGGCTTTTTTCAGCATCTATTAAGATAATGATATGATTTCTGTTAGTTTTGCTATTGGTATGTTGATATAGTTTACTAATACTGAACCATCCCTGTCTACCTGTTATAAATCCTACCTGATCATGGTGTATTATCCTAGTAACAACCTGCTGTAATCTGATTAATAAAATTTTATTTGAGATTTTTTTGCATCAATATTTTCATTACAGAGATTGGTAAACAGTTATCTTTCTCTTGGTTCTTCCTGGTTTGGGTATCAGCACCATGTTGGTGTCATAAAAGGAGTTTGGCAGAACTCCTTTATCTCTTATTTTTTAAATACTTTATGTAGAATAGGAATTAATTGTTCCTTAAATATTTGGTGGAATTTAATGTAAATCCATTTGGACTTGGAGATATTTTCTTAGGAACTTTATTGATGGTTTCTTCAATTTCTTTTTCTGAAATTGGGTTATTTAAGTATGTCATTTCCTCTTTAAAACAACTTATTTAAAAAAGAAAAAAATGTGATGCAAACTCATTGGTGAAAAGGGAAGAAAATTCTCTAGTGCAGAATTTACCAGATTGGGAGGTGTCTCTTAATCCTAGTGCCTTCCCTTTATATTTATCCTGTAAATAATTTTTTACCATAACTGTTTGCATACTGTCTCCCCTTTAGATTATTAACTCTTTGAGATCAACAGAAGTTATGTTTTATTTTATTTTTCCTTATCTTGCATTCTCAGTGTTTAATACAATGCTTGAACATAAGGTAGTCACTTAATAAATGCTTGTTATAAGGTAAAAGCCTTAGATTTGAATTCTGGTTGTGCTACTTGCCTATGCAACCTTGTACAATTCACTTTACTCCCCTATGTCTCATTTTTCTTTTCTTCAAATAAGGAGATATTGAGATAACTACTAAGGTTGCATCTAGTTCCAAAGCTGTGATTATTCATAGCATTCTTGCACTAAAGTTGTCTTCTGATTCTTCACTCTAGAAAATGACCCTGGTTTCTCTGTACTTATATTGGTAGAAGCACATTTTTGAGTAGTCATACCTAGATAGGAAGTTTTCAGGTATGGGCCTAATGATGAGTCGTGTGTTTATTGTGCAAAGGTACAAAACGTAAGCTCAGAAATTCAATATTCTTGAAGGACTGCCAGGTAATGTATTTTGGGGAAGTCATAGCTACCTCTGAAGACTATCACCAAAGTGTAGAAAAGTTGTGATCTACTTTGATGGAGTAATAACCACAATAACAAAATAATTGATTTTTATAACATTGAAGTATTAATAATAAGAATATCAGAGCTGTTAAAGTTCAGGATTCTCTCACTTTTTGATTTATATCTCCTATATCTTGAACATAGTTTGTGCTTAACAAATGTTGGCTGTTGAAATGGCTAATACTTTTTAAAGTTAAAAAGATGCTTTCTTCATGTCAGACTGTCTGTGGAGATGGAAGGTACCATCTGACAGGTCTCTGCTTTAGATCAAGTCTAGATTTCTGCCAGTTTGTCTTTTAAGTACAGTGGCGATTACAAAGCCTTGGGGAATCTTCAGAGATTCGGTTAAATGGGATGTGTCTATCTATCCTAGACTTTAGAGAGGGTAAAAATTATATAACTGACTTACCTACATTTTGACTTCTGTGCCATTGGGAGAAACCCAAATGCCATTGTGAGATTATTAATCTTGAACAGCAAAGGCCTGCTTTAGATCTGGGTATTCCCAGCTGGAATTTCAATTGTGCCTGCATTCATTCCATACATGAGCACAAATCCTCTGGACAACTCTTTTGATGTGTGTGGTTTTATAGCTCGGAAAGCTTCATGCCAACAAGCACAGTTGGCAAAAGGCAAGAAGTCTCCTCTCTATAGATTTGGCAGTGTATTAGATAAAGAGGCTATCCTCAACAGAGAAAGGAGTCAGTTGAAAGAGACAAAGACTGTCTTCTTGTGAAGTTGGCAGACAGATAAAAGGAACAATAAGGTCACAAACGTGGCAAAATTGGTTGGTTTCAATTGGTGACTCTCAATGAAAATGAATTTTTGCTTCCTGAGAGATATTATTAATGACTGGAGAAATTTACTACCTTGGTCTATGTAGGAGGAAGGAATGGTCAGATGAGAACAATTTGTTCCAATGATTGTGAACCTGGTTGAAGTAGGTATTGTATTTAGAGCTTGATCAGATGTTGAAAATGCCAAGGTCACCTGCTCCATCGTGGATGGAGTTGTCTAGATTTTTTACCTCATCATTGGACTTTTAATGACTCTGGAAGAGAGAATGAGACTGACAACTTTGTGCAACTTTGACTCAAATCCAATTCACTAACAAGTCAATACATCTTGTGATGTCATCAGTCCTTTTTGAAATAAAAGGACAAAAAACATCAAGGAGAAACCCGTGATCATTTAACTCCAACTGCCTTCTCATTTCCAGAGGAATACCCTTGAGAATATACTTGATAAGTGGCCATTTTCCCTCTTCTTGAACACTTTGTATACAGAGAACTCTCTACCCCAAAAGTCAGTTTCACTATTGAATTGCATCAACTGCTGGAAGGCTGTTCTAGAAATAAAATCTATCAAAAACAGAGATAAAATCTACCACCTCATAATTTCCACCCAGTGGCCTTCATTCTACCTTTTGAGTTCTTATATTCTACTGAATATAAACTAAAGTAGATCTTAATTTCAATTTAGTCTGTTTCTGTTACTTAGCATAGAGTTTTTCACTTACTAATTGCAAAGTAAATATTATTTAGTTGAGCTGAATTGAACATAAATCACAAGATCATAGATTTAGATTTGGAAGGGATTTTAGAAGTCATTTACTCTAACTCTAATTTTACAGATGGTTAAAACAGAGGTCCAAGGAGATAAAAGTAGGTGACACAGTGAATAGAAAGGTAGACTTGGATTCATGATTTCAAACTTTCATGACTCTTAACCTTTTCTTATTGAAGAAGACCAAAATGACATCATTATGTTTGAGACAGATTACTGTGTATCCAACTGCGACTGATCAGACTAATACAAGCTCAGAATGCTCTATCACAGGTTGAGCACAAATAGTCCATGTAAATACTGGGATTTTTACCTAAACTTAAGTATGTCATGCTTCCTTGGAGTTGCTTCAATTCTGCCTTTCTCATAGAGCATAGCACCCTCTCTGATGAGGGCATGCCATGCTGGGCAGTCCTGTGCTATTTTCTCCCATGCTGCACAATTAATTCTAAAGTTCTTAAGAGAGACCTTTAGGCTGTCCCAATTCTTCTGACCCCCTTGTGAGTGGTTCTTCAACCCAAGATGATTACTTTGGTTAATTTCCCTAAGCTTTGCCTGCCTCATTTTTGGGGGATGAAGTGCTGTATAAATGTTCAATTTATTGTTGCTGTTATAATGATTTCCTGAAGATCGTATAGCTAGGAAAATAAAATGGGATTTAAATTTATATTTCTTGATTTCAGAGTCTACACTTTTTTGTATAGTGTTTGCTTTAATTCCTCTTTCACATGAGGACCCTTCAAAATACTTGAAAATTATTATGTTTGTACTTTTTTCTTTTTTTGTGTTAATACCCCCGATTCCTTCAGCTGACACCATTTGACATTATTTCTACATTTTTGATTACATTAATTTTCCTCTTCTGAATACTTAAATTGTCAACATTCCACCTCTCTTTAAAATGTGTTATCTAGAATGCAGCCATTCAAATCTAATCTTACATAACTATATTCTACATTCTACCAATGCAGCCTAGGATGATGTTAGCTTTTGGTCTGGTTGTTATGTCACACTGTTGACACCTATAGATCATGAAAACCACTAAAACACACAAGTCATTTTCATATTAACTGTTATTTAAGTTTGGCATAATCTATCATATTTTTGGTAGGGGAGTTTTTTCTTTAAACAAAATTTATTATGAAAGCAAGCCCCCAAAAGATATATTTCCTTATACACCACAGAATACAAAAAATATTTCAAATGAAAGTGAATCTCCATTTTGTAGTTTACTTTTAAGAAATAGATATGATTTCATATAATATGTTGAATATTGTCTAGATTGATTATGCTTCCTTCTCTTTTTTCTATATATTTAAAAGAAAGATTTATATGGACCTCTTTCCCCTCCAGATTCTGGCCCCTCAAATTAATGGGAGGGAGGGAGTGGGGAGGGGGAGAGAGAGAGAGAACAAATAACTATAGTAAAGGAAAATGAATCTACACAGTGACCGCATCCAGAAATATCTGTCATTCTGTATCCATCACTTCTCTGTCAGGAGATGGGCAACATACTTATTCATATATCCACAGGAGACATGGTTGGTATTTGTATTGATAAGAGTTCCTAAGTCTTTCAGAGTTGATTTTCTTGACATTATTGTTAGTCTTGTGTAAATTGTACTCTTGGTTCTATTCAGTTCACTCTGCTTTGGTTCATTCTACCCAGGGTTTTTGAAATTGTCTCTTTCTCCATTTTTAATTGCACAATAATATTCTATTACATTCATATAACTTAGTTTGTTCAACTTCTTCTCAACTGATGGAAATTTCCTAGATTTTTCTTTTCTTTTTATCCCTTCCCCTTCTCTCCCTTCTTCTCTTCTGCCCTCTTTCCTCTCCTTTCTTCCTTCCCTCTCTCTTCTGTTATCCTCTTCTGTTTTACAGGACCAAGGACAGAACCTTATGGGTGCCACTAATGGTATATGTGCAATATTTTAGGAACATAGGATTTAGAGATGGAAGGAAGGTTAGTTTATATCAGCTCTACCATGTTACAAAGACAAAGGCTGACATTCATTAATTTATCCTAATTCTTTCAGTGTGGTTGTTCTGCCTCCTATTTTTTTACATGGATCTTTAACCCAGAGTATATCCCACTCAGTCCTGTTGGTTTTTTGAAAATGATTATTTTTTTTGAGAAATTCTTATTTCTTTAACCTTCACTTCTAAACATGGAGCATCTTATCTTTGATCCAGTGATAAAGAGCATGATTTTAGGGTCAAAACACATTTTGTGCCTAATAGAATTTGCCTATACCTACCCATTTTAGAATTACAAGCTAATTTTAATGTTCCCTAATAGTTTTTGGTAATAAATGTTAAAGTTAACAAATACTCCATCTTTGCCAAAAATCTTCCTTTTACTATGCCTATATATTTATATTTAAGAATCTATTTATTGTGCAATTATTTGTAAATTTGTTAAAAATGTATTTCCCCATTTCATTTTCACTCTGATTCTACATGTCATGTCCCCAAGGCTCACTTTTTCTTTCTGGCTAGCTAATGATCCCAAACAGCTGCCTAAACAGCTGTGAAGGCTAAGTGGAAAAGAAGAGTCCTAACTAGAATAATCTTAATAGTGGAGTTCAGACCTTCCCATATTTGATTTTGTTAGAGTCACTTAGATAAGTGTTTCTCAATCTTTTTCTGTATACAGTCATCTTAGGTAGACAAAAGACCTTAAGAACTACTAAATCTCTATAGTTTACATGTATTGAACAGTCATTAGAATTGAATACTTGGTAATATAGACAATAAATTTAAAATGCACAATGCAGAATTACATTCTAAATCTACTTTAGAACTAGGTTCTAAGGAATAGGGGAACAAGAATTTATTAAGTGTTTACTGTATACTGGGAGCTAGGCAAATTATTTTCTCATTTGATTTTAATAACAACTCCAGTAGGTTGGGTTGTTCTCATTTCACTGAGATATATAGAGATTAAGTAACTTGCCAAGGTCATTCAGTTACTAAGCGTTTGACACTAAATTTGATCTCAGATCTTCTTGACTCCATGTCTGGCATTTATTCACTGTACCACCCAGATATTAAGGTTTTAAGGAAAATTTAGAGACTAAATAGTCCAACCCTCTCAATTTTAAAAATGAAGAAACTTGGGAACAGACAGTTTAAATGATTTGCCCAAAGACACATAATCTCACAGGTAGTAAAATGCAGAGTCAGGTTTAAATTACAAGTCCTTAGACAACAGTTTCAATAATTTCTCAATAAAAGAATCCTTCATATATGCAGTCAACATCTCATATTTTGATACCAAATTATATATTTGATCTTATTTTCTGATATCTGAAAAGTTTGACTCTTACCCCCATCAACCCTGGGAGGAACTCCAGAATCCTGCAGGCCTATTCCATTTCTCAATAATAATAGGTCAGGATTTCCCAGTCCCATCTTCCCACCTGTTCCTTTGCCTACAAATTTGATGCAGCTTCTTCTACTGCTTGGATGAGTTGAGACTCAATTACAATCCTTCTTAGAGCAGAGGATCCATAAGACCCATTATCTGACCCACTTCTAGACTCTTCCTTCTAAACTGCTAAGGTATACTAGAAATCTCTGGGTCTTGTCATATACCTGCATCTGAACCCTTATATATTTGTTACCTCCCCTAATTAGAGTGGAAACACTTTCAATATGAGGATTGTCCAACTTTTTCTATTCTTGACTCCTATCTTAGCCTGGTATTTGGTACATAATAAGTACTTAGTAAATTTACTCATTCATTCATTCATCTTTTTGCTCCTTAAGTTTATAGGTCTATATTTCTCTTTTGGTTTATAAACTCTATGAGACAAAGACTGGGTTTTGCATTCATTATATAAATATGATGCTTCTACTCAACAAGATTAATAGGTTTGAATAGAATTGAACTGACTAGAATTCATAGTAGAACACTGTTGCTTTTGATGAGAACTAATTAAAGGAGGCAGTTAGGTGGCTCAGTAGATAAAATACTAACTCTAGATTTAGGAAGACCTGACTTCAAATCCAGTCTCATACACTAACTAGCTGTGTGATCCTGAGGAAGTCACTAACCTCTGTCTTAATCCACTGGAGGAGGAAATGGCAAACCATTCTAGTATCTATGCCAGCAAAATACCATGGATAGTATGGAGCAAAGGGTCAAACATATTGACTACCACCACCAACAAAAAAAACACATCTGCTTTTTATTCAGTAATTTCGTTTTGATAGTTCATTGAATTCAGAGTTATGGTTCCTTCCTCCTGTGGTATGCAGTACAAATCAAACATACCATCTTATCTAGTGTCATGTGGTGTGTGTGTGTGTGTGTGTGTGTGTGTGTGTGTGTGTGTGTATGTGTATTTGTCTTCATAAATGCTCCACAGAGGATCTACCCTATGCACTGGAGGCTCACTTAATGTTTCATAAATACCAATATGACCACGTAAAATCATCTATCTGTTATCCCTCATTCTGTGTAAGAGATTGAACCATTCCCTTTACTGATCATTCACATTCTTTGGAATGTCTTTTATGCAACTTTTTCTCATCTAACTCATCTAAGACTGTAGCAGCCTGACACTTGCCACGTGTCTTTACATGACCTCTGGGATCTTTGCAGTGGTGATTCTTCTCAGATTACAAGGTTTAGTTCTATAGCATGTAAAGAAGAATATTAATTTTAAAGACATAGGTTCTTGTGACTGGGAGTATGGTGGGAATGAGCTGCTTCACAATTTCCCAAGCAGAATTGTATAACTAGAACTGGAAAGGACCTCAAAGGCCCTGTTGTTCAACCACTTAATTTTATAGATGAGAATCCTGAGATTCATAGAAGTTAAGTGATATGATCAAGATCATATAGGTAGTAAGAAACAGAAACAGGATTGAATCCAAGTTCCATGATTCTAAAACTTATGCTCTTTCCATTCCACTGTGCAACCTCTTTGATACTTGATCAGATTAGGAAGTGCTGAATTCAAATCCATCCTCAAACACTTATTAGCTGTGAGATCATGGGTGTCTGTTTGCCACAATTTCCTTATTTGTAAAATGGGAATAATAATAATGATAATGATAATAATAATAATAATAACAATAATAACTCCAACCTCTCAGGGATGCTGTGAGAACCAAATGAAATAATATTTGTAAAGCATTCAGCACAGTGACTGGCTCATAGTAAGTGCTGTGGGAATGTTAGTTATATAGAAATATTATCGTTGTTTTATTATCTATCCTAATCTTTTCCTTCTTGTCTATTCTGATTCCAATTTTTGCTCCATCTGGGTTCAAATCCTATCTCTCATGCTTCTTATCTTTATGATCTTGGGCAAACCATTTCACTGAGATTCCTTCCATTTCTAAGTCTATTATTCGAAATAGTTAATTCAAACTTGGAAAATACAATAATTACTACTTATAAACATTTATGTTTGAATACCACCTACAGTCCTAGATCAAACTTAGTGAACAACTGCTCTAAACTACTTCTTAATGTGTGTGAACTATTATTATATTGTTGGGTGGAACATTGGCTTCATCTAGTCATTCTAGAAAGCAATCTGTAACTATTTGAGGAAATAGAAGAAAATGCCATTTGCACTAAAATGTTTATAGTAATATGCCTTGTGTTATTAAAGAACAATTTACAAAATTGCTGCCTATTGACTAGGAAATGGCTAAAAAATATGATATGTGATTGTAATGGATTATTACTGTTTTAAAAGAAATATTACTATGAAGAATTCAGTAAAACTTAGTGAAAACTTCTATGAACCCATTTAACATTGATTCAGCAGAACTAGAAAAGAATATACAAAATTACCATAACAATATAAGTGGAAAAAAGAAAAATAACTGAACATAGTATAATTATTATCAGTAATTATTTCCTAGAAGAAGAGATGTCAAATACACCTTGCTGACTACACTATAGAGGTAAAAGATCTCAAGTGTAAAAAATTGCAAATGCTGTCAGATTGAGCATTTTGTTTAGTTTTGTTATTTCTTTTATTTTTTTAAATTTTTATTTTGTTTTACCTAATTTATATACTGGTTGCAAAGGATGACTTAGTACATAGGGAGAGGAGTTAGATATCACTGGAAATAAAAGTCATATAACAAAAACCTTTAAAATGTAAAAAAAATTATATTTGTGTTCATCACATCATCTTATAACTAAAGACAATAGCATGATAAGAATTGGAAGGTACCTTAGATACCAAAACCTTGACTTTATAGATGGCAAAAATGAAGCTCAAAGAAGTAAAACTCACATTGAATCAGTGTTTAAGGCAGAACTAGAACTCAGTTCTCTGAGTCTTCACCCTTGTGATGGTTCACAAAGCAATTTGAGCTCCAGGCCTTTTAGCTAGAGACTTTAGGATATGGGTTAGAAATAGAATATGAGGAACTAGGTTCTGACCTAATGATGATTTCATCTTATTGTTTCAGGAGCTATGCCTGTCACAGGTTTGTTAGTTGATTTTCATTGAAGAATAAGCTCTAGTAAAAAATTTTAAAATCCCCCCAAACAAACCTTGTGTCACCATGAACAAGTTCATGATAGGGCATAGGGGAAAACATGAAATATGGATAGGCAGCACAGAAAGTCTAATAGGCTTAGAGTTATTAGGGTAATTTATGTAATGAAAAAATTTTATGTTCAAAGATGGATTCATGAATCTTTTTTTAGTTATTGGTATGCAAATTAAGAGTGGCACACATATTCCCATAATGGATGAGAGGCCTTACTGATTCATACCCCATTCATGTATAATGGAGAAATCATAGCAGGCCCTCACCTGTGTTAATTACCACACATGAGAGTGACAAGGCTGGTTAAAGTGTATGTGCTCACAATTGCACCATAAGGCAAATGACTACATTCAACTCTACTTGACTGAAGGGTCAGTCATCCAGGGCCTTGTCTCTTTGACTTGTACCTTTTTGTTATCTCAGTACTTACCAGTCTTTGATATTCTTCACTGCTGAGCCAGGGAAATAAAAGAAGACAATAATACCACATGTATTATTGGTATCTCATTTTTAAGTAGTGAGAAAAGTACTGTTATGCAAATCAGAAAACTGGGGTTCTATTTCCAGCTAGGACACTTACAAAGCTAACTAAGCTTTGGTAAGTCACAAAGCCTTTTCCTACCTCATTTTCCCCATCTGTAAAAAAGGGAAAGAGAATCAGTGTGGCAGAGTGAACAGAGCACTGGCCTTGGGATTTTGCCTCTGCTCTCTAAGGTAATGTGATAGTGGAAAAATTGCTTAAACAACCATGCACCAGGAAATTTTATAAGATTAAGATTTGCAGAGAAGTTACAAGTCTGCATTGGTAGAGAAAGACCCTTCATTCATGAAATCCCAGTTTTGTAAAATATAACATTAACACTACTTGAATACCTGTTTCACAGTTAGTTAACTGTTCTTTACTAAATATGTGCATTGTACCTGTTGCAATGCCAAGTACTAAGGATCCAAAGAATAGCAGAAAACCAGTTCCTGCCCTCAAGGACTCCATGGACTAATGTAGAAGACAGCATATGAAAATATGTACAAACAAGATATAGACAACCTAAATTGGGGGTGGTTTTAGAGAAAGGGCATTAAGCTTCCAAAGGGTTAAGAAAGACTACTTGCAGAAACTGAGACTTTAGAAGAGACCTGAAAGAAGTCAGAGGAGCTAGAAGGCGAAGGAAAGAGAATATTCTAGACATGAACTGAAGTAAAATATATAGACAGTGAAAACAGTAGGAAGTCAGGAGAAGGAATGTCATCTGCAAGGAACAGTAAAAAGGCCAGTACTATTGAATTGCAAAGAACATGGATAAGCAGCTGGGTGGTACAAAGGAAGGCCTGGATCAGAAAGTTCAGAGTTCAAATGTGACCCCTGACACTTACTAGCTATGTGATCCTGGCCTATTTACCTCAATTCCTCATCTGCAAAAATGGAAACTCCAAAGAGAAAAATATGACAAGCTATTCCAGAATCTTTGCCAGTGTCTGTGGGGTCCCATAAAGCTAGACACAACTGAACAATAGCAAGAAGTCTGGAAATGTGAAAAGGGTCTGGGTTATGAAGGTTTTAAAAGCCATACAAAGATCATAGGGATCCACTGGATTTATTTGAATGGCCAGGGAAGTGATATAGTTGGCAGCTGCATTTCAAGATCATTTTGATAGCTGAGGGGAAGGTGGATTGCTGTGGGGGAAATGCTAGGGAGGAGACCAACCAGCAGGCTATTGCTATAGACCAGAAGTGAGGTGATAAGTATCTTTAGTATGGTGTGGACAGGGTCAGAGGAAAGAAGTATATATATATATATATATATATATATATATATATATATATATATATAACAAAGGCCAAAAAAATGCCGAATTGACAATTGTTTAGATCTGATGAGAGAGTGAGGAGCCAAGGATAAACCTGGATTGTGATCCTGGGTGATGGAGATGGCAGTGGTGCCCTTAACAGTAATAGTAAAAGGAAGAAAAGAGAGTCTAGAAGAAAGATTAAGTATTCACAGAGTTGTTAGGAGACTCAGATGATGGTGATGCTGCTACTGCTAAGTAGCATTTATTTAGTGCTTTAAGTTTGAGACCATTAATACTGAAATAAATATTAGCTTACTTTATGTAGTGCTTTGTAATAGTTAAAGCTGATATTGTACTCTCTTGGATAAGATCCATATTTACTCAAAAGGCTATTGTTTAGCAATTCTCATATGAACCCCCCCCCCCCCGCAAGGAATTGAAGGTTGACTTATCTAGATCATGATAAGTAAGAGAAACCCATAGAACCTGACCATCAATGTCTCAAGCATATTGGGTGAATCCATTGTGGTGATGAACTTATAGAGAGATATGGACAAGAATTTCACAAGTCTGGAAGATGAGGATGAGCTGTAATTGTTGGAAGGATTTACCCTTATTGATGAGATCAAAGATCCATTTGACTATCATTATTATTTTTTCACATCTTTCATCTCATTTAAGTCTTGTGACAATCTTGTCAGCCCATCTTTATGAATAATTAAATAAGGCATAGAGGAATCAAATAACTTGCTTGAGGCTATACAGTCTACAAAGATAGAATTGACACTGGAACCCAGGAATCTAGTTACCTAGAATATGATTTTCCCAGAGAAATATAAAAACACAAATTATTCTCACTTCTCCATCAATACCTTTTTTTTCAATTCCCCTGCAACCCTCAAACCAACTAGTAGTAATGAGAAAAGATCTCTTGATAAAAATTGAAATTGGTGGCTCAAAGCATTTCTAGACTCATCCTCTGATTATGTTTCATAGAAATCTATCTCTCTCTCTCTCTCTCTCTCTCTCTCTCTCTCACACACACACACACACATACACACATACACACATTTCTTACCTAATTCAGTGCTCTGCACACAAAAGGTATTTAATTTATATGCAATAGAAAGGAATGGAATTTCAATGATCTGAGCCATTTCTTCTTGCTTTTTCAGCTCTCCCATCCCTTCATCCCATTTACCATGGATCACTGAAAATAGTTTGTAGTATATTGTAGATTTGGGAAATGATTTTAAAAAAAGGTATATCTGAGTTTCTGCTTCTTCAAAGTGAGAGATCAAGGGAAAAAGCTGGGATTGGTTGGCTCCTGGAGCACAGGCGGGGATTAGAATCCAAGTGCAAAGGGCTGGGGTTAGCAGTTATACTCAGCAGGTCAGAAATGATGGCAATTTCAGTCCAAGGGACATGGGCAGAAAGGAAAACTCATGATCTTATTTTGGGATGGTGTAAATGCTGACTTAGACCAGCATTGAAAACAACAACAACCAACCAAAGAAACAAACATAAAGCCATTGCTAAATATTCTGCTCTTGGGCTAAAACAGAAAACACTGTGTGAATGTAATGGGTGTCATACACCTGTGAGAAATAGTATGGCTGTCCTGCTGTGCACAGTTAGACTGGAGCCTCATTATAGACTGGGAGAATCATTTTACTTCCATCTGACACATATGTGATGATAATCTCCACCTGGGATATATTGAATATATTTGATGGTGGCAGTGGGATTATTTAGAATTAGCATTTTAGCCCAGACCAAGATTTTATACATCATTTGTACTTAAACATGCACACATAGATATATATTTAGTTTGAGCCTGAAAGGCAATAGGTAGTGGTGGTTCTTTGCTTGGACTTAACAAATAAAAATGAATACAGGTGCCAAATCCTATACCTCCATATTTCATTGATGCAAAATGATCCTAAATATTTCACTGAATATTAAAATGGAAATAAACTCCTGTAAATCACATAATCCAATTCCCTTATTTTACAAAAGTGTAAACTGAGATCCAATGAAATAAAATGATTTGCTAAAGGTAACTCACTGAGAATTTAGTATTTGTATATGTGTATGTTTTTGCTATTATGAACCTTTTGTCATAAAAAGCTTGTGAAGCCCTTCTCAAATTAATGTTCTTTAAATGCATAAAATGCACAGGATTACAAAGGAACTTGATTATACTAAAATTCAATTATATATTATATACATGCATTATACATATGTATATATAAACATACACATATTATGTGTCTACATAGACATATCTACCTATGAATTCCTACAATAAAGGTAAGATTATAAATTTAGATCCTCTGACTTGAGAGCCAATGTTTTTTCGAAGGCACCATACTATTTTCCCTATTTATCCTTCAAATTGGAATGATAGAGATGATAGATTGATTGAAAACTTTATTCTGGTGTACTTAATTCATTTTCCCTAAGGCAACTTCTTCTTACTAGATTAGTATATCATGGTGTTTGTAAAGGGGGCATGCATGGTCCTTTAGTAGTCACAAAGCGACACAGAGAGAGTTGGAATGGCAAATGGGAAGATACAAGTATCTATCCTTGACCTCCAAACAAAATAAAAGAAAAGAAAACAGACTAAATTGGGAGATAATGTTTGATGAATACTCCTTCTCAATGTTTTTGATTGGATTATTATCCATGCCATGACAATTAATTTTGGGTGTCTGCAAAGAAAAGTGATATCTTTTTTTTATCCCACCCCATCCTTTCTGACTTGATGACTTAATTATTTCCCAAGGTTTCATGAATCATTTCTTTTCAGGGCATACCAACATCTCTATGTTCAATGATAGGCTGTTTTCTGATTTACAAAATTATACATTGCCAACTCTCTATTAGACATTTTGAACTTGATCATATTTAGTCATTTCAAAGTCAACATTTCCATAAAAGATAGCAATGTATTTCCCACAAAGACCACCACTCTCTGAACTTCTTATGACTGTCAAGGACACTACCATCCTTCCAGTTACTAAGGTTCACTCTCTCTCTCTCTCTCTCTCTCTCTCTCTCTCTCTCTCTCTCTCTCTCTCTCTATATATATATATATATATATATATCCCTCCCTCTCATATACTTCCATTCTCTCCACTTACATAGGAACTATCTAATTTTAGGCCCTCATTATGTCTTACTTGGATTATTTCAACAGTTACCTATTTGATCTTCTTAACTAAAATCTTTTCCCACTTCAATAGTTTCTTAAATTATAGCTCTGACCATATTATCTTTCTTGTCCCTCATACCCCTGATAAATTCAATCAGCTTCCAATTACTACCATGATCAAATATAAATCCTGTTTGGCATTTAAAGTTCATTACAACCTGCCCCTCTTTTTGTTTTTCAGCTGAGTCCAATTTTTTTGTGATCTTGTGAACCATAGTACATCAACACCATCATTGGAGTTTTCTTGGCAAAGATACTTGAATGGTTTGCCCTTTCTTTCTGTAGTGGATTAAGGAAAATAGAGGATAAGTGACCTGTCCAGAGTTACACAGTCTACTAAATGTCAGAGGCCACATTTAAACTCAGGTCTTCTAGACTCCAGACCCAGTGATCTAAGCTACATAACTGCCCCTGTCTCCTTCCAACTTTTCCATAATGTTTATATGTCACTTGCTTACAGGTTTTCTATGGGTCAATCAACTAATCTACATGCACAAATAAAAAATAACACTCCATTTCACATCTTCATGCCTTTGCACTGGCTGTTCCCTATGCCTAGACTGGACTTTCACTTCTGCTTCTTGTTAGCCCTGGATTCCTCTGAGATGGTTCATATGCCATGACAATTCTTTCTGTGTCCTCTGTGACCTTGTATCATGAACATGCCTTGAATGCATATGCCAATATATGCACGTTTCTTTTTTTTATTTAAAAATGTAGCTTATTGGGGTCAGAAACTGTTTTGACTTTTATTTATTTACTCCGAGATTCTTAGCACAGTGCCTCTCATATAAGAAAAACTTAATAAACTTATGAATTGATTAATTCTTTCTTTTAAAGTGTAACAGATTGAAAGTTAGATTTTGCTTTCTGTTTTGCATACTTATTTGGGTGCTTTTTTTGATGGTCATTAGGTCTATAATAATTTGGAGAAGGGGCTATATTTCATTGGTGTAGGGAATTTCTGGTATGCAAACCCTTTCCATTAATGCAGGTCAGTAACTCATAGTCTTGGCTAGTTATGTGAAGTCCTAGGTGACTGTTACTTGCCCATTGTTATGAAGTATGTATATATGTCAGCAGCAGGACTTCCTCTAAGACTGTTATTCCAAGTTGTTTTTTTTAATAATAAGTTTAAAAAATAAAATATAAAGAAGAATCTGGAAGTTAACGTCTTTTTCTTATTGTTAGGGAAGAGCCTGAAGAGCAAGGTCAGGTAGTCAGGGATGAGACAGCTTCTTTTTTTCTTCCTCAATTTTCTAGTGGCCATTTGGAACTGATAGCAACCTTCTTGATAGATTAAAAAAATTAAACCACTCGAAGAAGAATAACATTTGTGGTTATAATACCTAGCTTACAGAATAATTTATTTGGTCACATAATTATTTTTAATTAGGGAGGAGAAAGAACAAATTTTGTCATCACCAAGATTGCAATTGGATAATAAGGAACCATTTATTAATAATCTCTCCATCTTTAGAGGTATGTCCTTGGTGCCAAATTAATCTCTGTATCTTTTTCCCTAACCCCTGCACTCCCTAAGACCTCATCCCCATTTGATGCATATCTTTGCACAATAGGGAATCTGATTGGTGCATTGTGAAGCACATTCAATTATCTGACACTTGAGACAGGATATTGGCTAAAAAAGACCATCAGTCTGTTCCTTGGGGCCTTGTTCTTCTATTTC
Organism: Macrotis lagotis; assembly: GCF_037893015.1. NCBI lineage: Eukaryota > Metazoa > Chordata > Mammalia > Peramelemorphia > Peramelidae > Macrotis > Macrotis lagotis. Next base: position 259,722,022 of record NC_133658.1, on the reverse strand, counting down.
ATTTCTCAAGCTGCCAAGGCTGAAAGTTTTACTGTTTTCTTTTTCCTCCTCTCCATCAAGTCAAATACTTTAGAGAAATATACTTGCACTCATATGAAAGGAAATGGTTACCCTGAGGTATACTGTAGCTTCCAAGCCTCTGGCAGCTATCTTTACAATCTGCAGAAGTAATACAAAGATTCTTTAGCCCAATAACTTGGAGAACACCAAGCTTCTACCCATTATAACTTTCTGGCAGAACACAATGCAGGCCTTCCACAAAAGGTACTGTCGACTCATCACTTAAAGAGGTGCAAATCTTCTTTGTTTCCTGAGAAACCATTTAATTGTCCATTTTTCATCCCCCAATTTTCCCCAACAGTTTCATTAGCTGGCAAAAGAAAATGCCAGTTCATTCCCTATTAAAATACAGACCCAATTTGAACCAGCATATTTTTACTCTGGGATCATATTCATCTGTTGTTTTTTATGAGTGATATCTTAGTTAGAGAACAAAAGCCCTGCCCTCTCAATTTCTTTTCCCAGAAGATCATAGGAAAGGCAGAGTGAAGAGTCCTTTATTCTGCTACACCAGAGGTTGTATTTTCAATAGTGTACAAGGAAAGCTTTGAAGACACAATTAAATCCTGAGGATAAAATGTGTCAAAACTCCTTCATGATTCCTGTTATCTAACAATTTCCCTTTAAACTTGTTATTTTGTAATATAATATTTAAATATGCTTTGTATGCATTTTTAAAAATCCATGCCATGAATCCTTTATTACATTCCTCATGAATGAAATTAAAAAAAAACTACAGACATTATGATATAATAAAAAAGAATATAATTGAATTTCTAAGTAGGTCATATGATCCTATTGGTAAACCCTAATTTAGGTTCACAAGAATTCTAGAAGAATACGATTATTTGTGGCTACATACATGCATCTTAGTGTATAGTAGACTATTCCCTTTCTCTTATGTGCAAAGACACCCAAAACATATGAAAATTATGGTCTTTTTCAAAAAGTGTCTGTCAAGTAACTAAACTACTTGCCTTTTAAAATTTGCTTCATATATAGTTTTAGCTAAGTTTGGAAACACATTCTTCATTTTTGATTAACATCTAAACCAGAATGGCATCTGGGGAAGGAAAGGAAAATCAATCTATTTTGAGTTAAGTTTTTTTACTTATTTCAAGTGCAATTATTTAAGTGTTTAGGGGATGTTTGGATAGCAGGAGTATATTATCAGTAATGTTGAAAGACTTAAATGACTTAAAATAAGACCTGGTACTTAAACAGTAACAATACATAATTATCTCAGAAATTTAGCTTTTTGAAGGGAATTTTCTTCTAAGCACCTTCTCTTCCATTTATTCTCTCTCTAGAGATTTGATTAGTGAATAGCTCTTGTTAGGAAAGAGAAAAATCCAGATGGGAACTAAGCATGACCTTCAATGATATCTAAATTTCCCCTTTCCCAACAAATATGATTAAAAGTCCTTTTGAGTTCAGGCTAAAAGACAGGGGTGGGGTGGCTGGGGGGATGGGAGAGGGAAATCATTGATTCAGGCTTCAGTGGATCAATTGTCTCATCACATTAAGTCCTCAGTGTGAACATGGCACAATCATTCTATGCCTTTCTATCTTGTATGCTTCTGTCATAATGTTGTTAGGTGACATAATGTCTAGTATTCCATGTTGGAATCAGGAAGATCTAGTTCAAATCTAGCTTTAGATACTTACTCATATGACTCATGACCTCTTTTCTTGCCTCAGTTCCCTCAACTATAAAATGAGGATAAAACAAGCACCTAGCTCCCAGAGGAAAAAAATTAAATTGCCTGGCACATAGCAAGCATTACATCAATATGAAGATGATTATGATGATGCAATTCTTGCACCAACTAGATGGAGCACTTGAACAAGCTTCTATTTCTCTTCCTAGTAACTTTGAATTCCCCTGGTCCAAGTTTGATTTTAGAGACCCGAATTCCCAAGATAATCAGTTTCTCCCTTCATTTCTTATCCCCAGATCAAAAGTTTTGTCCCAGAAGAATCAAACTAAATCAAACTTAGGTATGGCTTTTATGTAGGTTTCCTCAAATATGAGTTCCAGGTATAACATGGCTATCCATCATGGAGTAGTACTTCAATCAATGTGGAAAAATTGAGAAGATGCCAAGGATCCTCAAGAGTTTAAAAACAAATACAGAAGCAGAAAGTTCTCAAATAGACTAGTAGATGCCCACTAAAAGGCAATGATGCTTCAGAAGACTATTAAAGAATTATTTATCATTCACCTTTGCCTTTACTATCTGTACAACCCATGACAATAGCAGGGTTGACTAATTGCAGATATTGTGTTCCCTCTCTCTACTGTCTCACCATAGTATGGTTTTGGTTCTTCAACTTCAGAGAAGGCTTTCTGAGGTACTTTCTTTCTTTATAAGAACAGTACCTGAATTTTGAAACTCAGGAATTCAATATTGGAAACTTTAGCACTTTTATGGAAATACCATTCACTGACCTTTGCTCATTAAAAAAAAACAGAGGGAGAAGGTGGTAAGGAAATTCAAATCCATTCCTCTAGCAGATTGATGGGGCAAACAGAAATTTTGCCATGTGCTTCTACTGTCAATCACCATTTTCCATCTATGGATGTGTGTGTGTTTGTATGTATGTGTGTGTGTGTGTGTGTGTGTGTGTGTGTGTTTATGTATGTGTATATGTAGAAATCTCCTTTCCTCCTATTCTTTGTATAGAAGACCAAGGGTCATTTTACAGTTTACTTTTATAGGTTATAGGAAAAGGCGATCTTTCTCATCAGAGTCCATATTCCTTCCCTTTCAGTTGCCATTCATCTTAGAGACAGTCTGGGGACCTATTAGAGGAATTTTTTTGTCCCCTGAAAGGGACTAGGGAATTGTCCTTCCAATAAATATCTGTTCCTTGTAATTTCTTTAAGTTGATTCTGAAATTTATGAAATTAAAAACAGCCTGGGTCCCCATTCTCTTATATATCAATCCTCCAGAGTAATTATTCTTTATGTCACAGACATTCCATTGGTTCTTTTTAAATATTTTTTAAAGAATACACTGATATTCATCCAATATACTTTATTGAGCACTTAATATGTTCAAGATAATTTTCAGAATTTTAGGGGGATACAAGGTGACAGATCTTGTTCTCAAGATTTTTAGATTTGGGGGGAAAGACCTATTCATGAATAACTGTCTGAGATGAGTGCCAGTTGAGATATAGCACTAATGATCCTGGGCTGCACCTCCCCAGTGAACTTGCTTGACTGGACCACTGGTCAGCAAATCATCAAAGCCTAGCTAGTTGTGATGCAGCCCTCAGGGTAAACTCTGAATCAAGGGATGCTAAGATACTAAGGTACTAAAGTTAAGTGGAAAAAATACATAAGCTAATGGATACCATGGGCAGAGAGGGTTATCCTAAGAAACATGCCATGCAGCATGCCATGGGGATAGGTAGTGCTCTTCCTCTCCTGTTGGTGGGGCACAAATAATCTGGGTGAATCTTATTCACCTTCTGTTAAGCTAGAGAGTCCAGCAAAAGTTGGACATCAGCTATGTGAGCATTTGTCATTACATAAAGTCCAACCTTATCTGTACCTGTGTAGAAGATAGTTCCCAGTTGAGAGCAGAGTCCTTGTTCCCAGTCGTCATGACTTTCTTCTGAGATCTGATAGATAACATTTAATATTTTCAACTTCTTTAGACTAACCTATAGTAGAAAGGATATGAATCCTGATATTCAACAAACTAGATGATTTTATTTTAAGAATAAAAGCCTAATTGGTAGTTTCATCACTTAATCTATAGTCTCTAATTAATAAAAGTAAATCTGTATCAAAGTATCCTGAGTAATATGTGCCACAAAAAATCTTAGAGTAATTTTAAAGCTTTAGCTGCACTAAGAATTTTGGGACACATTACACACACACACACACACACACACACACACACAAACATATGTATATTGATGCTAGTATATAAATGATGTTCAAAGAAACCTTGTTCAATAGCATAATTCAGTTCAGTAAATTCAATTCCATAAATATTAATTGACTATCTACCATGATCCAGGCCCTGTGCTCAGCACAGGAAAAATGCATAAGAAAAAAAACAGTCCCTACCTTCAAAAAGTCTACAATTTAATACAACAAACAAAAGGGAGGGGGAAGGCAGCCACCAGTGGGTATCTGGTGTAGGGGCATCAGGGCATCTTGAAACCTTGAAGAGCAGCAGATGCAAAGTGGAGTATACAAAACAATATTAGAGAGACAACGTATTTCCTGACCAGGAACAAGTTGAAATCTTTCTTATGCTGAAAGTCATATTAGGAAAATTTACTGAGTTTATCTGGAGATCATGTGGACACAGCTATATATTTCTGCTTTGAACAGAACATTCCTTTTGAATTATAATGCAAAGTAATATAAGTCTAATCACTGGACACTTATATGATATCTGATACCATAGAGAAATCCTTTTGGCTCTTGGCCAACACAATTAGGTAGATTTTTCTCTTTCCAACAACCTCCCAATATTATATAATATTGTCATTTTGCTTGTATTTCTATGGTACACTTACCATGTATTATTCCTAGTTGTGACTATTTTTGCTGGTTTCTGATCTACTTATTATATTTCATGAAGACAGGAACCCTGTCTAATCTAAATCCCAGCATAGTTATTAAAACACAATATTAGAACCTTTCCATTCTACTTCCTCTAACATCCTCTTAAAAATAGAAAACACAGAAATTAATTTAGAATGTAAGTTCCTTAGGGGCAGGGATATTTCAGTTCTTAAAACAAATGTTGATTGATTGACTAAAACCAAAGAATGTTAATCCAAACAGGTCCTTAAACCATGCATCTGTGTGTAAGTTTAGAGGGAAGAACAAGGAGACAAAATGTATTCTGCTTTGATATGAAATTAGAATCCCCAAAATTAGGGGAAATCTCAGCTCTAGCTCCTATGGTCTAGAGAGAGAGAGAGAGAGAGAGAGAGAGAGAGAGAGAGAGAGAGAGAGAGTGTGTATAATTCTCCTTGGGGGTAGGATTAGACTTTTTCAGTTACTACAAACCCTTCTAATTAGTGGGTTCTCTTCAAATAGGGCAATTTGTTTTAGAGGCAATTATTTAGTATTATTTAGTATAGTAGATAGAGTGCTAGACTTGGAAGAAGATATGAGCTTAAATTCTCTTTGTCACGAGGGGTTTGACTCTGGACAACTCGTAATCTCTACTAGCACTAGTTTCCTCATCTGTAGTACACAGACAGTAATAGCATTTATCTATAGGGTTGTTTTGAGGAGAAAATGAAATAATGTTTCCAAACCTCAAAAATACTATATAAATGCTAAGTATTATTATTTTTTTTTTGTTGGGAAGAAAATCCTGGGAAAGAAACTCCTCATAAGTTTTTCTTTTTTTCTTCCTTGTTCTATGAGTCTTCCCAAGAGTGATTTGATTGGAGAGTGGAGAAAGCCACGCATTATAGTATTATTGCAATAATAACAATAATAGCTCACATTTATACAGCTCTTAAAGGTTTACAAAATACTTTCCACCCAACCCCATGAGGTAGAGATTATTATTCTCATTTTACAGAGGAGAAAAGAGAGACAAGCAGGATAAATAACTTGCTCAGGATCACATATCTAGTAAACAGAAGAAATATAATTTGAACCCATATTATCCCTAATTTTTCTTGCACATATTCTATTTATAAAAGAAATTTGAATGTTATTTATGGTAGAAGATGAGATCTTTGACATAAGGGATTGGTTTTTGCCAATGCTTAGTGTAGTGTCTGACAGATATCAGATGCTTAATAAAGGCTTGTTGAATTGATTTGATGCCAAGCCTTTAGTTCTACATCCTTAAATCTTATATCAATCTGAATTCTCCCCAGAAAGAAGGTTCCTTAGAATATTATCTAATAAAGTTTAATTTAACTCAAGAAATATTGATTTAAGAATCCACTCTAGGGGGGCAGCTAGGTGGTGTAGTGGATAGAGCACCGGCCCTGGAGTCAGGAGTACCTGGGTTCAAATCCAGCCTCAGACACTTAATAATTACCTAGCTGTGTGGCCTTGGGCAAGCCACTTAACCCCATTTGTCTTACAAAAATCTAAAAAAAAAGAATCCACTCTATGTTGATCACTGTCCTAGGATTTAGATTAGACAGGGTTCCTGTCTTTATGAAATTTAATAGATAGCTTGGACATCAACACAAATAACTACAACTTGACATAATACATGATAAATATATGAGAGATGCAAGCCAAATGGCAATTTTAGATGAGGTTGGATAGTTGCTAGGAAGAGAGATCTATGTAAATGTGCTGCCTATCCAATCAAAGTAATTTCTCTATGGTATCATGTAGTATTAGTCAAGTGTCAAGTGATAATGACTTACTTGACTTTGCTTTATATTAATTTGCATGATAAATTAAAAGGAACTTTCTATGCAAAGCAGAAATATGTATCTATTTCCATATTGTCCCCTAGATTGGGATCTTGGTTGGTGTGGTGGACAAAGATCACTTTTCAAATCCAGCCTCATACACCTAGATACTTGTCCATGAAACCATGGACAAACTATTTAGCATCTGTCTGCTTTAGTGTTCTCATTTATATAATGAGAATAGCAATAGTATCTAGCTCCCAAGGTTATTGTGAGGATCAAATGAAATATTATTTGTAAAGTACTTTGCAAATCTTAAAGTATGATATTAATGCTAGCTGTTGTCATTATGCAAATAAAAGACAAAAAATTCAATGAACTAATTAGGTCTTTGGGTGGCATGGTGACAAGCGTCTAGTGATTCAGACAAATCAAGATGTTTTAAAAATTTTTTTTTAATCTTTTTTTTGCAAGGCAAATGGGGTTAAGTGGCTTGCCCAAGGCCACACAGCTAGGTAATTATTTAGTGTCTGAGACCGGATTTGAACCCAAGTACTCCTGACTTCAGGGCCAGTGCTTTATCCACTGCACCACCTAGCCACCCCTAAATCAAGATGCTTTTAAGCCAGTGTGACCTAATTTGTCTCAATGCCTTAGTTGTAAATAGAAGCTTTACAAATGAAAACTTTTCAGGCAATTGACTTCACTCCTCTTTGCTTTGATATAACAAAATGTGGGGCAATTATCAGGAAATTTGATTATTGAAGTTAACTAAACTACTTTACTCAGGTGAAAAACTTTATTTTTCCCACCAACATCGATGGAATTTGAATGCTTTCAATATTTATTCTATCATACAGTCATTCAACAAATATAATATCTATCATGTAAAGAAAGAGGGGCATTATGATGAAAAACAATGAAAGGTTTTGATTTATTAGTCAAATCTTGACTCTAATATTTATTAGCTATGATTATGGTAAACTAACAATTTTGAGCCTATGTGACTTTTTAAAACCATTGGTTTTAAAGTTCTTATATTTTATCTTAATACACCACTACAACAATCATAAAAACATTTAAATGAAACTTTAAAATATAAAAATATTCTTAACTAACAATACATACAAAAACAAGGTTAACACCTAGGCTCTTGCTATCCTCATTTTACTTATGAGAAAATTGAGGGTGACAGGGGTAAGTGATTTGATCGGGTTATTCAGCTATCAAGTGACTGAAGAGGGATTTGAATTCAGTTCTTCCCAACTCCAAGTCTAGCACTCTATCAACTCAATCATCTTGTAAGCTTCATCTTGTAAGCTTCATATAAGGACCTATAAAATGATAGCTCCTTAATGTTGCTATGCACAGAAATGTACTATGCATTGTGAGAACTGCAATATTTAGATAACCTTTCATCCTTATACTCAAGAAGCCTTCACTATTGAGATAATTATCTCAAAACTCCACATTACTCAAAGGTTGGAATTCTAACCTTTGTATGTTTAGCATTGAAGAGACCCAGGTATTAATTTTTATTTTGTCTTTTTTCACTAAAAAGCACCTGAGCATGAAATATATAAAAAATAAATATAAAATAGCAGAAGAAAGTTTAGAAGGGGACAAAGAGAAGTATGGTATGAAACTAATATGGGAAGTTTAATACATAGTCAAAAAACAAGCTGTGTATAACAAAAATTAAAGTTTTCATATATATATATAATTGTTATTCTTTGTCTAAGGACATTTGTATATTTGTTAATATCTATCAATTTTATAATAGTAAAAAAAAGACAATTAGGAAAAAGTGTCAATCTCCTGATCTTGTTGTGGGAATATGAGGAAGAGAGTCATTGGACAAAGCTCTTTTTTTCTTTTTTTCAATTAAGACTCTGAATTTTGAACCATCATTAAAAATGAAGGACATGTTAGGAAAAGAGAAAGTCAATAAAAAGGGGGGGATTAATATGATCCCCCCCATACTCATCCAATTTGGTTGAGATAGACCCAGATTATGAGGTTTTAATATAATAACACCATGTTAAAACAATAGTAAAATTGCACCCACATCTAGTAATCCCTTTACAAAATATGACCATCTTGCAGATTGAGTCCAAAGGGAAAAACAAGATTAGCTATAAAAACAATTTAGCTATGATCCAGGGAATATTAAAGAACTGAATTCTGGAGAGTTGAGGTGAATGTAGATTTGGGATTGACTTCTTAGAGGATATTCCAGAAGGGAAGAAAAAGATATTTCTCTCTCTTTGTTGGGAATGTCACCTAGCAGCATCTTTCAACTTCTTTGTTGATTGTCTAAAACCATAGAAATTCAACTCTAAAATGAATTTAAAAACCATGTTATAGGGGCATTGAGGTGGTGCAGTAGATAGAACACCAGCCCTAGAGTCGGGACCTGAATTCAAATCCAACTTTAGACAATAATTACCTGTGTGACCTTGGGCAAGTCACTTATCCCATTGCCTTGCAAAAAAAGGGGGGAAATTGAATGGGAATAGGAAGGAATGTACTATTTTTACAGCAGTTCATGACTCCTACACAAAAATGACCATGTATTAAACCATAAACACTTCATAGCTAAATGAAAAACAGTAGAAATAGGGGTGGCTAGGTGGCGCAATGGATAGAGTGCCGACTCTGGAGTCAGTGGTACTTGAGTTCAAATCTGGCCTCAGACAATTAGTAATTACCTAGCTGTGTGGCCTTGGGCAAGCCACTTAACCCTATTTGCCTTGAAAAAACCTAAAAAAAAGTAGAAATAGCAAATGCAATCTTTTCAGACTTAATGCAGTAAAATTACATTCAATAAAGGACATTGGAAAAATAAATTAAAAATTACTTGGAAACTAAATAATCTACTGCTAAAAAATAAGTGGGTCAAAGATTGAATCATAGAAATAATTCATTTCATTAAAGAAAATGACACCAATGAGACACCATAGCACAATTTATGGGATACAGCCAGTTCTCCTAGGGGAAATTTTATATCTCAAATTGCTAACATAAATGAAATACAAAGAAAGCTAATAAATGAATTGGCCATGCAACTAAAAAAAACCCTAAAAAAAACAACAAATTGATCCCTTCAGTTAAAAAAAATATTGGAATTCTAAAAATCAAAAGAGATCAATAAAATTGAAAGCAAGAAAATGATTGAACAATAAAAAACCCTAGAAACTGGTTTATGAAAAAAATAGGTAAACAAAAAGGAAAGAAGAAAACTAATTTATTAGTATCAAAAATGCAATGGGTGAATTTATCACAAGGAAGAAATAAGGACAATTATTAAAAACTATTTTGCTCAAATATACCAATAAAATTGATAATTTTAATGAAATAGATGAATAAGTAAAATATAAACTATACAGATTTTCAAAAGAAATAAAATATTTAATAATCCAATATCAGAAGATGAAATTGAACAAGTCATATATGAATCTCCTCTGAAAAAATCTCCAGAGTCATATGGGTGCACAAGTTAATTTTATTAAACATTTAAAGAACAATTAAACTTAATACTACATGCTATTAGAAAAAATAGGCAAAGAATGAGTCCTACCAAATTCCTTTCATGACAAAAATATGGTGTTGATACCCAAACCAGGAATAGTCAAAATAGAGAAAGAAAATTATAAACCACTTTTCCTAATGGATTTTGATGCAAAAATTTTAAACAAAAAGGTAGGAAAGATATTATAGCAAACAAGCCAATATAATAAAAATGACAATTCTATCAAAATTAATCTATTTATTCTGTGCTATATTAATCAAACTACCAAAAATTATTTTATAGAAATAGAAAAAGTAATGACAAGGTTCATATGGAAGAACATAAGGTCAAGGATATCAAGGGAATCAATGAAAAAGGCAGTCTGGTCATTACAGATTTCAAGCAGAATTTGAAAGTAGTAATTATTAAAATAATCTTCATTGATTACGAAATAGATTAGCCACAAATTACATTATAGTAAATGACCATAATAATGTAGTACATGAGAACCCTTCCCCAAATCCAAGCTTTTGGTACCAAAAAACCCATTATTTCACATAAAACACCTGGGAAAAATTGGAAAACAGTATGGCAAAAACTAAATTTAGATTAACATCTCCTACCCACATACCAAGATAAAGTCAAAATGGCTTCATCAATTACAGAAAAAGAGTGAAACCTTATGCAAATTATGAGAGCATAAAGTATCAGATCTATGGATAAAGGAAGAATTTGTGATCAAAATATAAAACAGATAATTATGATTACATAAAACTAAAAACGTTTTGAACAAACAAAACCAATGTAATCAAAATTATAAAGAAAACAAAAGACTGATGAAAAAATTTTGAAACAAGTATCACTGATAAATTCAATTGCTCATGGTTAGATTGAGCTAATGTAATAAAAATGATAATTTACCAAAAGTAAATTATTTATTCAGTGTCATACCAATCAAACTACCAAATAACTATTTTACCAAGGTAGAAAAAATAGTAATAATTCCTCTGGAGTATCAAAAGTCAAGAATAGCAAGGGAACTGATGAAAAAACAAAGTAAAGAAAGGTGGTCTAACTCTACCAGGACCAAAACTATACTATAAAGCAGCAGTCATCAAAACTGCCTGGCAGTGGTTAAGGAATAGATTAATGAATCAGTGGTTCAGAAACCACAGTAAATGACTGCAGCAATCTACTGTTTGAGAAACCAAAGTAATCAGCTTCTGGGATAAGAAGTTACTATTTGACAAAACTGTTTGGAAAACTGGGAAATAGTTTGGCAAAAACTAGGCATAGACTCACATTTCACACCCTATAGTAAAATATGGTCCAAATGGGTACAGGATTTAGATATAAAGGGTGACATCATAGATAAATTAATAGACTAAGAAATTATCTATCAGAACTATGGAAAGGGTACAAATTTATGACCAAATAAGAATTAGAGTACATTATAAATTGCAAAATGAATGATTTTGACCATATTAAATTAAAAAGGTTTTGCACTAATAAAATAAATGTTGTCAAAATTAGAAGAAAAACAGAAAGCTGGGAGACAATCTTCATAACTAGGATTTCTGATAAAGATCTCATTTCTAAAAGATATAGAGAATTGCCTCAAATTTATAAGGTTGCAAGTCATTCCCCAATTGATAAATGGTCAAAGAATATGAATAGACAGGTTTCAAATGAAGAAACTAAATCTATATATAATCATATAAAAATGCTCAAAATTATTATTGATTAGAGAAATGTAAATTAAAACAACTCTGAGGTATCATTTCACTCCTATCAGATTGGTTAAGATGAGAAAAAGGGAAAATAATCAATGCTGGAGAGTTTGTGGGAGGATTGGACATTGATGCATTGCTGGTGGAATTGTGAAGTGATCTAACCATTCTGGAGAGCAATATAGAACTATGCCCAAAGAGCAATAAAACTTTTAATACCCTTTGACCCAGCAATTCCAATTCTAGGTCTATATCCAGAAGAAGTCATTAAAAATAGAAGTTCCACATGTTTCAAAATATTCATAGAAGCTATTTTTTGTAGTGGCAAAGAATTAGAAACTGAGGGGATGCCCATCAATTGGGGAACGGCTACACAAGTTATGGTACATGGATACTATGGAATATGATAGGTCTATAAGAAACCATAAAAGGTCAGACTCTAGAGAAACATGTTACAGGATCTCAAGCTGAGGGAAGGGAGCAGAACCTAGAGAACAATGTACACATTAACAATAACATTGTGAGATGATCAACCTTTATGGATACAGCTCCTCTCAGCAGTTGAGAGAGCTAGGATAACTGTATTAGACTGGTTATGGACAATGTTATCCCCATCCAGAGGAAGAAAAACAAAACAAAAAAATGCTTCAGAATCTGATGAACACTTTATAAAAATTATTTCTTATCTCTTTCCCTTTATCCTAATTCCTCATACCAAAGTGACTAATTTGTAAACACATTTATCAAATATATATGTATATGTATATATATATATATATATGTGTGTGTGTGTGTGTGTGTGTGTGTGTGTGTGTGTATGTGTATATCTATATGTACAATGTTGATCTGACTATTGGCCACTGAGGGAAGGGAATGGGAAGGGAGAATGGAAGGAAATTTTATAATTTAAAAATATACATATGCACATGGATGAATGTTGAAAAAGTTTCATAACATGTATTTAGAAAAATAAAATATCAATTAAAATAAAATTAAAAATAATCTCATATATCTACAAAACTGAGTCAAATTTTTTAAAAAATTAGTCATTCCCAATTAATATAAATGGTCCAAGATTATGAATAGACAGTTTTCAGGCAAAGAAAACCATCTATTGTCATATGGAAAAATGCTCTAAATCATGGTTGATTAGAGAAATGCACATTTAAACAACTTTGAGGTACCACCTTATACCTATCAGATTGGCTACTATGACAAAAAGAAAAAAATGATCAATCATGGAGATGATGTGAGGAAACTGGAACACTAATGCATTGCTGATGGTGTTGTGAACTGGTCCAACTATCCTGGAGAGTAATTTGGAACTATGCCTAAAGGGAAGCATATCTTTTGATCCACCCACACCACTACTGGCTCTATATCTCAAAGACATAAAAAAAGATAGAAAGAACATATTTCTATACAAATATTTATAGAAGCCTTTTTTTTGTGGTGGCTAAGAACTGGAAATCAAAGGAATGCCCATCAATTGGGGAATGACTAAACAAGCTGTTGTTAATGATTATAATGGAATTATTATTGTATAAAAAATGACAAATTTTAGAAAAATATGGAAAGACTTGCATGAACTGATGCAAAGTGAAGTGAAAGCATTGTGCACAATAACAGCAATATTGTTATTGAAGAATTGTAATGACTTAGCTAATTTCAGCAATATAATGCCCTATACTATATACCTCCAGAGAAAGAATTGATATTGTTTGAATACAGACTGAATCATATTATTTTTTCACTTTTATTTTTTCTAAAACTGGAGTCATATATAATGACTAATAGAGAAATGTTATAAGATTGTACATGTATAACCTATATCTGATTACTTACTGTCTCAGGGAGGGAGGAAGGGAGAAGGGGATAGAATTTAGAACTCAAAGCTTAAAGTTTTAAGAATGTTTTAATGTGTAATTGGGGGAAATATATTTTTTTAAAAAAGGAGAGGAATAAACAAAATATAGGAAATTAATTTCTTGATCTTATATTCTAATCACACCATTTAAAGAATTTATCTATGTAAAATGCAGCAGATAGCTTCTGGAACAGCTGATTTATATGAGCATTTTCCTTTACATTGCACTGCCTCTGAACTACTCTCCCCAGTTCATACATGGGCTAGCAAATTGGGGACATAGAGGTTACTAATTCGGATTCTAGGAACAATCTAATTTGGTTTTGTTTCTTGCAAGGCAATGGGGTTAAGTGACTTGTCCAAAGTCACAGTGCTAGGTAATTAAATGTCTGAGGTCAGATTTGAACTCAGTTCCTCCTGACTCCAGGGCTGGTGTTCTATCCACTGTGCCACCTAGCTTCCTCTCAATCTAATATCTTTGAATGTATAACAGTATAATTCATGAGCCCCCACTGGTGTGATTTTAATTACAACTCAAACAGGCATGAATTTACATTTAAATATATACATATGTACATGTATATATATATATATATATATATATATATATATATATATATATATATATATATATGCTACCCTTTTCATGCAAACATGTTCTCCATAGTCTTCTTTATTACATGATCCAGATTAGAGGGAACTAGGTGGAATACAAGATAGAGTACTGAATTTGGTGGACAGGAAGAACAGCATTACTATATCCTTTTCCAGACATTTACTAATTGTGTGACCTTTGACAATTCATTCATCCTTTCAAATTCAGTTTCCTCTAAAATAATCATAGCATCTGCTTCATAGTGTCTTTAGGATCAAATGAGATAATGTACATAAAGTACTTGGCAAATCTTAAAGTGTTCATATAAATGTTAGCCATTATTTATAAAAATCATTTATTAAATTCCTTATGTAATGATTTTATTGTCACTTGAATATTACCCTGGAGACACAGACATCGAGAAGGTAGGATTTAAAAACCTTCAACTAGAAAAAAACGCATACATTTGAAATAGGTTCTGGCTGTGTCTTTATCTGTGAAGTGTGATGGAGAGTTAAATATTTATCTGTATCTTTTAACCAATTGGATAACCAAATACTAGGACTCAAGGAATAAAGGACACTTTTCCCTTCAACAAAGAATTTTTAATGATCTAAATTCAGTATCTCTTTTTTTTTTTTATCATTGTAAGAGGAAGCTTGATAGAAGGCTCAGAATCACAATTGTCCCAGATGGGAAAGTATGATTACTTGACATCTGAATCAATTGAGGGAATATCCTTACAAATAAGATCACAGATTAGTCTAGGCAGAGTATACATAAATTATATTCCTTAAAACTGTAAGGATCATGTTCTTTTCCTTTTCTTTTTTCCCCCCTTTAAATCTATTTAATTTTCATGTGTGACTGGGAGGGTCAAACAAAATCCACTTGAAACTTTGGGGATAGTAGATTCCTTTACTATATCAAGAAAAAAAGGGAAAAGTCAGTGAAGAATGAATAAAATGACAGTGGATTGTCATGGGAATATAACTCATTTTCTTTAAAAAAATAAAGCAAATTTGATTTAAAGTATTGCCTTAAGCATAACATATTTGAATTTCTATTTTCCTAAGATCGTGGTAAATTATTTCATGCTACCGCTTTCCAAGTCAGTTGTATTTAGTTATTTAAACATGAGTAAAGAAGAAATAATTATTTCCGAATCTAAATTAACTCATTATTTTAGAGAAAACTAAAGCATACATAGATGTGTTGCTCTGAGTTATCAATATTATTGTCTCAGTTAAACCATTTCACTTGTATATTCAAGACACATTTCCAAAATAGGATACTTTGCTTTCCACATCAAACATTCCCTTTTATTTTTATTGCTTGTCTATGTTAATTTATCAATTGTTAAAGATTTATTAAATGCACATTATGCAGCAGACATTGTGTTAAGTACTAGAGTTATAAAAATGGGAAAAGACAGTTCCTGATATCATGGAGGTTATCATCCAATGAAGGAGACAATATACAAAGAGCTTATGAATAAGCAAGAGATAAATGGGACAAATTTGAAAAATCAACAGACGGATGATATGAGATTTAAGGGACATTGGTAAGATTTCTTATAGAAAGTAGGATTTTGGCTAGGATTTGAAGGAAGGCAGAGATAGAAGGCATAAAAACAAAGGAAGAACAATAGCTAACTAAATGTAATTCACCTTCAACTAACTATGCAAGAACCACTGGCCTGGGAGAGATCAGTGTTAAAGTGGAAAGTTTAATGGAGTTGCCATGAAGGGAGTGTTTGTGCATATACATCTCACATATTTTCTAGGAGTTTGGAGCATGTCAATTTAACTAGCTTGATTTTAGATTCTTCATCTTTAAAACGGGAATAATAATTATCATACTTATGTCTGTTGTGGTACAAGTGTTTTATAAGCTTTAAAGACCTACAGAAATGTGAATTTTTATCATTAGAGGATTTGTATTCATGAATGATGCATGATTTTATCAACATATAGGACTTTCAGTGTTGAAAATTCCTCCAATAAGATAGGTTACTGACCTTGGGAAAATCTCTTAATTAATTAGTGTTCATTTATTAAGCAATTTTTTTTGTGTCAGGGATTATGCTAGGAGTTAGGAATACTAAGGCAAAATGGGCAATTTTTGCTCTCAATCCACTTACATGTTTTTTGAGATAGATAATTTATGCAAAATAAGCATATATAAAGCAAAGACAATGTAATTTTGAGGAAAATGCCCAGGAGTTGAAAGATTCAGGAAAAGCTTCATGTAGAAAGTTTTCCTTGAATTTAAAGATCTGAAGGAAATTAAGAATTCTAAAGACAGAAATAAAGTAGGAGTGTGAGTACAAGGTGGGCATGTTACATAGCCAATACAAAGGTATAAAGATAGAAGATAAAGTGTTGTATATGAGAAATAACAACATCAATTTACCTGTACCATAGAGTGTCAGAAAGGTATGTTTGGGTTATGTTATGAAGGCTTTTAAATTTAAGCAATACAAAACATCTTATATAAAATCTTCAAAGCAATAAGAAGAAATTCAAATTTTGAATAGGGTCATGTATACAGGATGAGTTAGATTTTAGAGAAATTTAAGCCAAGGAGACCCATTAGGAATCTATACAATGATTCAGGTGATTAACTAAGGTTGTGATCATATGAGTGAAGAGAAGGGGGTGGGTGTGAGAAAAGTGAACAGAATGGCAAGATGAATAAGAGTGAGGAGTTATGGATGACATTGTCTATCAAAGTGACTGGAAAGATAGCAATGCCTTTGACAAAAATAGGTAAGTTTGGAAGAGATATGGGTTTTGGAAGGAGGGAGAAGTAAGCTAAGTTTTGTACACATTGAATTTGAGATTTCTAGAGAATATTTAGTTTGAAATGACTAATGAGCAATTTATATATAGAGAGGGGGGGAGAGAGAGAGAGAGAGAGAGAGAGAGAGAGAGAGAGAGAGAGAGAGAGAGAGAGAGAGAGAGAGAGAGAGAAAGGTATAGATTTGGCAGATATTTGCATTTCAGGTGATATTTCAGTCCCTGAGAACTGATGAAGTTACAAGATAAATATAATGAAAAAATAGAGAAAGGCTCAGAGATACACCCATAGTTAGAGGGAGTAATGATGGTGACTGAACAATGGAGACTGGGGTGTTTTCAGATGCTACACTGTCTCTATACTATCATAATAGGATATATGATTGTTATTAGAAAACTGTCTTGAAAATAGCAGGACCCAGTCCCCTTTGAAGATCTCAAATATTTCAAAGGCTTTTCAGGGAAAATTGATTTCTATGAAGCCATCAGTGTTCCCTTTCAAATGAACAAGTCATTTTTTTCCCCTGGAACTTTGGTTTACTACTATTGAGGTGTGGTCTTTGACAAAGGCAAATTAGGGAAATATTTTAGGCATTTTTTTCCCTGACTAGTCTAGTTAATATATTGAATTTTAGTTTAACTCTTCTGCAAATGGAATTCATTATTGTATTTTTATGACTTCTAGAACTTGAACCAAAATGTTATATTGGTCCGATAGAGAGTCTAATTTTTCTACACATACACACAAACAACAAACACACACACACACATACACACACAAACTTGTAATTCCTTACTTTTCTTTTTTTCTCAGTCTTTCTTGTTCTATGCTTTTCTTTCCCCTTCTCTCTCTCCTTGACTTTCCTTTTTTCCTTTTTCCCTTTCTTTCTTTTTTCTCTCTATCTCTCTCTTTCTTTCTCTCTTTCTTTTTCTGTCTTTGTTTCTTTTTCTCTTTCTCTCTCTCTCTCTCTCTCTCTCTCTCTCTCTCTCTCTCTCTCTCTCTCTCTCTCTCTCTTTCTCTCTCTCTCTCTCTCTCTCTCTCTTTCTTTATCCCCATATGTCAAGCTCTTAACTTAGAACTTTTCAGTTGATTTCTCATTTGATCTTCACAGTGACTCTAAGGGTCAGGTGCTATTATTACCACCACCACCCCCGCCCTGTTTCAGTAAAAGAAAAAACTGAGACAAAGCAAAGTTTGCCCGACTCACTCTGGACCACACAGCTGGGCAGTGCCTCAGGCTATATATGTACTCTTCCTGATTCCAGACATGGTGCTGTATCTATTGTACTATCTAGCTATTTAATAACACACGTGTATGTGCATATGCTTTATACATTCATTCAGCTGCTCATACACACACACACACACACACACACACACACACACACACACAGACGCCCATATCTCACAGTGCCCCATATGGAAAGTGCTTAATAAATGCCTCTCTATATAAATTTCACTCATTTTGAAGGCTAAGAGGAAGGTATTTGTGCTTCTGTATTAGATTTAGCTTTTCTAAGTCAATCATTGAGAACTTCTTTGTTGTCAATAGACTCATCTATAGAGTGCAAGGGTGGCATTTTTGTTCTGTTTATTTGTTTGTTTTGGAGGACATATTGAAATTGCTCCAGAGCACCTTAATCTTGACCAGGGTATCTTATATTAATAGTTTTCTCTGCAAATTTCCTACTAGAACTGTAATAAAATGAAACTGGTAGTTGTCTCCAGAAATGATATCTGGTCACTTTACGTCTGATCAAGATGATCAGGATTCTCTCTTCAGGAAGCAGAAAAGAGGAGATTTTTTTCTTCATTCATTTTTTGTTCTGAATTTGACAGCAAATGCTTGACCGAGATGCAATGTCTGTTCTTGGGAATGTAGAGTAAAGCATCAGGTCATTTTGTCCTAAAACCCAAAAACTCAGCAGAGAAGAAAGAACAATTCATTTTGTTTATCTCTGTTAA
This sequence comes from Macrotis lagotis, assembly GCF_037893015.1. Classification (NCBI taxonomy): domain Eukaryota; kingdom Metazoa; phylum Chordata; class Mammalia; order Peramelemorphia; family Peramelidae; genus Macrotis; species Macrotis lagotis. The sequence continues at coordinate 259,703,122 of NC_133658.1, read as the reverse complement.
TGCAGATTCTGCATGGCCCTAGACTTGAGATCTTATGATTTCCATGTTCATCCTCTTCCTACTAGAACTATAATAAAATGAATATTCTATTTCCTTCTTTTTCCTTTTCTTCCTCTCTTTTCTTGGGTCCTCTCTCTCATTATCTTCTGTCAGTCACACTGATCTCCTTTTTCATTATTTAGGGTAGTCTTAACATTTAACAATGCATGTTTTGATTCCACTGGAGTTTCATAAGTCCTTGTAAAGAAGTAGTTAGCAATAAGGTAAAACTTTGATCTCCTCCTTCATGAATGGTAGAAGAATTCTGAGATTTATTGCAGAAAATTTCCACTTTATTAAGCTGTCAGGTTTTGCTGGAAGGCATACCACTCTGTGAAATACTAAATTTGATTTAAAGGTCAGAGGAGAAGCATGGCACCTGCAATCTGCCTTTGAATTGTTTTTGTAACACTAAATAGAGTTTACAAGGAGAGGAAATTGGAACTGGTCAGCATAAGTCATTTCAATCACAGTGTCTCTCAATAAACAGTTTATTTTCAACTACACTAAGAAATGAGGAAAATTACTATGTTTGCATGATATTTCATATTTTTTGGAATCAGAGACTAAATTGTATGGGTCTAATTAGAGCAAATCTGTAGCAACCTTTGAAAAACAAAGAAAAAATTTCATTCTAATTGAGAGTCAGTAAATACCAGGCCTAGTTATCGAATATGCTTCTTCATGATGGCATTTAGTTGACTTTGTCTTTGGATGAATAAATAATTTTGCAAAAGAAAGATAAATACAATAGTAACTAGTCCAACCTATTAAGCCTAATTTTGTATCATTTAATTCATATCTCAAACAAGGTCCCAGAAGGGAAAAGTAAAGCTCTCTCATTCTAAATACTATTTCCATTAAACAAAAAATCTTTTAAATTATAATTTTATATTTATAGACAAGTCACAAATTTCAGAGACTGAAATATAATTTAGTTGTCAAAATTTTCATATAAAAATTCTTAAAATGCATAAACTTTATTTATTTAATTTATCTCTATGTAAGGTAGTAAGAAATGGGGCAAAGTAGCAACAAACCTTCATGAACACTTCGCAAGCTTATCTCTTGGTAAAATTGTTAGAAAACAGTTGAGAGTCAAAAGTGGTTAAATAACATCTTGCTGATAGTGTTACTCTACATGTCTATATTTTTTCCCTTGAAGGATGACATTGCGAAAGTTGCCAAAGAGTAAAAAGATGTAGTTGAATTTCCTGGTGGGAAAACTTAGAGCAAGTGATATAAAAAAAAACAGACCTAGATTTCAACAAGGTAATGTGTTGCCTTAGCCCAAAGTTCTCAGCAATACATGTAATGCAATTCTCATTTTGGAACTGCTTAGTGACTACTCATTCTGTTTGCAAAACAAAATACTATGGAGGAGTAAGCTATCATTGAGATTATATAATCATATAATTTTTATTTTTCTCCTGAATTAGTCAGATTATTTCCTTAGCTCGTTACTTGAATAATGTAGACACAACTTCATATATTCTAGGGAGATGTTTTATCCAATGGCTTACGTAGTTTTATAAAAGTAAAATTGCTAGCTCTTTAGAGAAAAACAAAATTGCATATTTACAATGACTACAATCATGTAAACAGAAAGAACAACCATTCATACAAAAATCAAAGGTGAGTGCTGCAAATTTATAAACAAGTATGTCTCAAAAGAAGTAGTGAGAAGAGACTCCCAACTCATCCCTTCAAGGTGTTTGTTGCATGTTGCACATGTTTTCAGACTTTTTCAAAATATTGATTAGTTGTGCTGATTTTTTTTCCTGTTCTTTTCATTTTTTGGTCTTTTAAAAATATTTGGTATCACTGCAGGCTTTCTGGGTGAGAGGAGATACTATGGGAAAACTATGATGATGTTAAAACACAATAACAAGAAGACATCAATGAAAAGCTTATTTTAAAAATAAACAAAGAAAATCTGTTGCTATTGAAGAAAATATTGTTTTTGTATTGGTATTTATATTGACTGAATTAATTGAAGAAATATCCAGATTTTTATTTTGTCTACTTTTAGGGACACAGGTCAAATAAAAATAGAGAAACTATGTGAAAAAATCATTAAACTGATTATATCCTTTGTTCTAAAGATTATTGTTGGACCTACGGCCCAAGGCAGGAAAAAAACCCAACCTCCCTGTACACCAACATATTTATAATAATTCTTTTCTTCTTTGGAACCTACTTCTGATTCTCTAGTTAAACCAAATCAAAGAACTCTTTTCACCCTGGAAGTTCTATTAACCCTTGACCTCCCTCCTCATCTTGGAAATTCACTCGGCCTCTGTTGTCCTTTCCTCTTGGTCAATTCTTCCCAAAACCTCCACTTGAAGAAAAGAGTCTAGGTCAAACTTGCCTTCCAAACATGCCAAACAAAACTCCCTTCCTAACCCTCCAAACTTTCTCTCCAATGCCAGAATAGACTTTTTAACCCTAGAATCTCCCTATACCCCTGCAATGTCCTCACCTTGGAAGTTCACTATATTCCTGGTCTACCTCTCACCCCAACATTGAAAATACATGATGTTTTTAAGTCCTTCATTCTTGAAGAAGACCATGACAAATGGGGAGGTAATTCCATGGCAAGTACATGAATTGGATTTGAGTGATGGGGGCTGTGTTAAGTCACCAGCCTCACTTTCTCCTCTGGAGTCATCTGGGTTCAGTGACCAGACATGAATCAGAATGACTGGAGATAGCCCTGTATGTGAGGTGATAAGGGTTAAGTGATTCATCCAAAGTTACACTGCTTAGGGCAGCTAGGTGGCTCAGTGGATAGAGCACTGGCCCTTGAGTCAGGAGTACCTGAGTTCAAATCCGACCTCAGGTACTTAATGATTACCTAGCTGTGTGGCCTTAGTCAAACCACTTAACCCCATTGCCTGGCAAAAAAATAAAAAACAACAAAAAAGAACAACACCAAAAAAGTTACATGGCTAGTAAGTGTCAAGTTTCTGAGGCCAGATTCTAACTCTTGTCTTCCTGACTCCAGGACCAATGTTCTCTATTCACTGTGCCACCTAGCTGCCCCAAAATAGACAGAAAGTAAAAGTTCAATTTATCTCTCCATTGTTATCTATTTATCTCTCCATTAGGAGACCAGGGAATTCAACCCTCCTCTCCTACATGACAGGTGGAGATACCACTATTCTAAGGACAATCCACTCCTGAATCCCTCACATTGGAAGAATGCTCCACTTCTGTGACCCCTTCCTCTGTCTAGTTGGTTCCTTCCAGAACCTCTACTTCAAGTCATGTCCTAATTCCTCTTCATGATCTACTTTCAAAACTTTCTAGACTTCCTCTACTATGTCCTACATGCAAGTCCCTTCTGTTTTTCCTCTTTCCCTTTTTAGCTCTTTTCCCTGTTGTCTTCCCCAATTAAAACAGAAGTTCATCAAAGGGAGGAATTGCCTTTATTTTTGCTTATATTTGTTTACCGAGACCTAACTACAATGTCTGGAAACATAGGAGGTTGATTTGACTTGACATTTTGTGGTAATAACAATCTGTAAGCAAAGTGACTGCCCATCAGTTGAGGAATAGATGACTATATTGTGGTATATGAGCTGAATGTACTATTATGGCAACCTAGGAAATGATGATGATAAATACATCAAAGAAATATGTGAAACTTGTACAAACCATTTTATACATCTTTAAAAATTAGAAAAATATATACAATAATATAAATGAAGCAAAATGAAGTTGAAGACTTCCATAATTAAAAAAATAGATAAGAAACTATGGGTGGGGAATGTTACAAATACTGGCATGTGATGATCCTTAACTATTTTTCTTTGCAACATTGAAATGTTCTCTGAGTATAATAGGGAAAGGGGTTTATAAGCAGAAATGACTGCAATGCAAAAACAGACTATCAATAAAGCTTTAAAAATAAAACAACTATCCAAAAATGTACCAGTAATTTTTCCACCAAAATTGAATCTTCCAATGATCCTTGACTAGATCAGATAGTGGAAGTAGTTAGCTCATCTGAACCATTATTAAATAATTTTTAATATTAAGATATAGGGAAAGATATCCTACATGTAAGAAAGAAACATAGTTGCGGTGAGGGATATAGTTGTGTTGTTTGAAGGGAGGCAGAATAGACAACTTTAACTTTCTTTGCCCCTTATCTTTCTTCAAGGGAGAATTTTCTTCCAGCAAGAAGGGGAAGCAAACAGTTCGTGCTAGAAGACACCAATTTGCTCTCCTTAAAGAAGAATAGAACAGAATACCCAGAATCTGGAATTCTGGAATAGAATTATATCTTCTTTCTTAAACATTGTTCGTCTAGGGGATGTGATTGGGTTCAAACTTCTGATTGCTTTGACATTATTATTGGGAAGGGGGTAGGACCCCAAGTTTTATATTCAAGGTTTGACCTCTTTCCTACCAAATACCAATTTCACAATGAACACACATAGTAAATAGCAAAGTAAATTCATGCATCCAAATTGAATTCAAAACCAAAATTGGTGAAGATATATACTTGACTAAATATAAATATCAGACAATACAGAGTGAAGGCATTTTCCTTTTGGGAGTAAGGTAACAATTTAAGCAGGAGAGAGTCCAAGATTTCACTAAAAGGGAAACTCTCCAAAATTTCCAACATAACACATTGGGGATATGGATATTATGGAGAGTTCTGCCTCTTTTCATGTATTTCCAAAGTCTTTTCATTTAGCCAGCTTCCCTCTTGGATGTAGAAGCCAAAATCAATTTGATGCTTGAAGAAAACCCAAGACGACTTGAAATAGAGACTTAGTGGAATGGTAGTGACTTGCTTTTACAGCAACCACAATTCAGTACCCTTCTGGAACAGTTGTTGGGCTCATTTAAGAGGTTTATGTATTCATTCAGGGATTTCTTAGAACCTTATGTACTTTTTGTGGGATGATATAAAGTCAGTTTCATATTCACTAACCGTATTGGACATTGGGGACTTATTTAAGAGCTGAGCCCCTCATATCCTCTTCTAAAGAAACTTGGACAAAAGTGTTTTTAAAGTTTTATTTTGTAGGTGATCCTCATTTATTCCAAGCAGAGAAGAGGTTAATGACTCAATCTTGGATCTCTCTCAGGATTGATATGTTCCATATGAAACTAGAATCCTTGGGGAGCTATGAGCTGCAAATACTTTCCTTGTTATAATCAGTAAACAACTTCTTTCCCATCCCCCTTATCCCCCAACGTTTACAATCAGACCAGTCATTGATGAAAGTTGTGCTGTCAATGTATTGACATGGTTAGTTAAGTCTCAAAAGGCAGCTATTAGTTCATATTCAAGTCATAATGAGGTTGAATAGTTCATTTGTATCTACAGGGATGCTCACAGCTATTACAAGAATGTTTTATTTTGGATACTTTTGATTGTTTGAATCTATAAATGTCCTAACTTTCCTTCTACTTTAAGAGAGTTTTGTTGTGATATAGTGGATAGACAATTGCCTGGGTTCAAGTCTCATCTCTTGAAACATACTGACTGTGTGATTCTGGATATAATACCTAGGAAATAGCAATTGCTTAGTTGTTGATTTTCTATTACTTACAAACATGTCTTCCCTATCTGGGAAAGAAGTCCTCACTTGGTCTGTTTGTAACTCTTCTACTCTTTGTAACTAAACTTGAAAAGACCAACCAAAATAGTTTCTCTCCAGTTTCTCTCTTCTTAACCTTTGTAATCTGGCTTCTGACCTTATCATTCCACTCAAAGTGTTCTCCTCAAAGATCAAATTAATCCCAAGACTTTTTCCTCAACTCTTAATGTACTTGACCTGTCTTCTGTCTTTGACACTTTGATCGTCCTCTCCTTGATTCTTTCTTCTTTCTAGGTTTTTTGAATACTACTCTGTCCTGGTTTTTCTCCTCTCTATGATTGTTTCTTCTGTCTCCTTTGCTGGATCCTTCTCTAGATCATGCCCTTGAATCATAAATGTCTCTCAAGGGTCTGACCTTGCTCTCTTCCCTTATTCTTCCCATAACATTAAAGTTACAAGACTATCTTTGAACCTCTCTTGATTATACTCCCTTCTCATCTCTGACACTGCCACAATTCCAGTGCAGCCCCTCTTTATTTTATTCTGGACTATTGCAATAGCCTGCTGGGTGAGTTGGGGGAGTAGTTTCTGCATGTCTCTCTCTCTCTCTCTCTCTCTCTCTCTCTCTCTCTCTCTCTCTCTCTCCACTCCAATTTATCTTCTATTGAATCACTAAAGTGATTTTTCCTAAAGCACAGGTCCAATCATATCCCTTTTCTACTTAATAACTCCAATGACTTCCTACTGCCTCCAGGAGCCAATACAAAATGCTCCATTTGGCATTCAAGGTCCCTTATAACCTGAGCCCCCTCCTACCTTTCCAATCTTCTTATACCCTACTCCCTTTCTGGTACTTTTTTGGTCTAGTGACACTAGCCTCCTAGCTGTTCCATGAACAAGGCACTCCATCTATCAGCTCTAAGTATTCTTTCTGACTGTCCTCCATGCTTGAAACATTTTCCTTCTACCACTCCAATTAATGCCCTCCTTGGTTTCCTTTTAATCCCAACTAAAATCCTACTTTCTATAGAGATCTTTCCCCAATCCCTCTAAATTATACTGTTCTCCTTGAGTTAATTATTTCCTATTTATTCCAGGTATAGCTTGCTTTGTATATGTTTGCAAATTGTCTCTCACATTAGATTGTAAACCTCTTGAGGGCAGGGACAGTCTTTTGCTTCTTTTTTTTTATCTGCAAGTGCCTGATATTAATTAATGCTTTTGACTGATTAATGAATACTTGTAAGTTGTCGGTGTTCTATGTAATCATAATATTATAAAATGAAGAAAAGGTGCTGACCCTTATCTGAAACAGATCCAGACTTAATAATTATCTTTGTTTTGTCTGTTACAATCTCAGTTCTAAAACTTGCTTAGGGAGTTTCTTTCTCTGCTTCCTCTGTTCCCAATAAAAGAGCCTGCAAGCTAGTTGTACTTCATTTTCTCTCTTGCTCAAGATTCTTTGATGAGCTAATGAGTTGGGGCATCTAACCTACACTATTGGCTCAAGTTCCCATGAACCAGCAGCTAGATGGTGAAGTTTCAAATGGGGCATGATGAATCAGATACAATTGAAAAATAACAATTGCAACAACAATAAAAGGAATTACATAACTTAATTAGTCCTATATAGGATGGTTCAACTAAGTTCCAAGTTCAAAGTCCTTCTGGGTTTTCATCCCAACACCCTGACTTCTCATGCTTGCCCTTCTGGTCTGGCAGCAACATCAAGCCTGCAATCTGACTCCAAGGTCACCATGACTTGAGCTTCTAGGTCTGGGGAATCCAACAATTGTGTCTAGAACTGAGGAGCACAACCAAAACAGAAACCAATCTCCATGTCTGATTCTTGGAGACTCAGGGTCTAAATAAGAAGGAAAAAGTGACCCTTCCTCCCACTCATTTTAGTGCATTGTATCCATATTGTAGGTAAAGAATGCCTCTATCCCTGGCTGCAGCTGGGGAGAGAGAATAAGACTATTCCCATATGTTGGTTTTAAAGACATTTGGGCTACATAGCCAATAGAAAGCACCTGCTCCCATTCAAGAGGAATGCAGCATATCTTCTCCCAGGAGTAGGTCCTTGTTCTCTTCTACATGTGTAACTCATTCTTGGTGGACCTGGATATCATCCAAAGCCAGGTTGCAAAGATAGGTTTCTATCATTAAGTGAAATATATTTGTACAGCTTTTGCTTGCTTGGCAATATTTTTTACTTATTTCTGAAAGGGTCCTGTCCTACAAAGGATTAAAAGCAATTTGATGAGATCCTATAGATCTAGGCTATATGCCAATGAGCCAAACTGCACTTAAGGCTAAGACTCAAAAGTCCCCAAATCCCTGAATTGAAACTCAAAATATCAGGAACCAAGTTACTTCCACCTAACCCACAAATTCAAATATCAGAAAATTCAGATTGAGAAGTGAGGATCTGAAGAGTATCCCAGAAGGAGATAAAATGATGAAGAGGGGGAATGATCAGTGCTGTTTTCAATCATATATGTTTGGAGTTTGAGTCAACATGTGACTGAAGAGGATGACCGTCCTGGGAAGGATGGGGAAATGTGATGCCTGGGGTCCCCAAAAAATATGCATCCTATGTAGGAATAGTTAAGTTAATTAACTAATTCCTTTGTTGTTGCTTTTCATTTATTTTTCAGTTGTATCTGATTTTTCATAATCCCATTTGTGTTTTCTTGGGACAGATACTATACTAATATGCCATTTCCTTCTCTGGCTCATTTTACAGAGGAGGAAACCGCAGAAGAAGATTCAGATGTATTTGGTTTACATCCAGGAGCCAGGAAGACCTATTTGACCCCAGGACTTTACTAGCTATGTGACCTTAGGAAAGTCACTAAACCTTTTTCTATCTTGGTTTTCTCAATTGTAAAATGAGAAGATAATAGTGCCCACCTCCCAGGGTTGTTGCGAGGATCAAATGAGATAATATTTGTAAAGAACTTGACTATGTGTGATACTTGGAACAGAATAGACCCTTAAAGAATACTTGTCTCCTTTCTTCTTTTCCTCCAATCCCAATTTTATTTAGGAGAAAACTGAGGCTATAGATTAGTCATCTGCTATCTTAAAACATTCAATGTTTTAATTTTCCAATAATTCCAATAATTGAGAAGTATTGTAGTTATATACATTCCTACAAATATGCTCAAAAGCACACACATAAAGTAGAAAAATCCAGCTCAGTTGTTCTCTTCTAAGGTTGGATGTCTTCTGGCTGAAATCCTGCTATGCTAGTAACCTAGACCTTGAAAACAACAATATAGGTCAGACCCCCAAAGCATCTAGGTAATGATAGCTATAAAATGTTTCTAAAGTGTTAGTTTAGGTAACCCTGAATCCCAAAATGCTATTTCATATTTGGATGAGTTTTCACAGGGTAACTCATTAGGCTCTGAACACTAAATGCACAGGTTCAAAACTGAGGAGCTTTTAATGATCATTTACTTTTTTGACTCACTTTTCCCAACCTTGGCTGATCATTGGGAACATTTAACTAACTGGTTCAAATTTTTAGTTGCAAATCATGCTAATAGTTCCAAGCAGAGAATAGTATTAAAATATTAAACATTTATATAACTCTTGTCCCAAAGCCCACTGATACAGGCCTATATTCTTATTGATGAAAATAGATACTCAGGCTTGAATGAGTGAAAAAGCTTCTAGTCACTCTGGGCTCTCCTGGCTCTCAGTTTTGAGAGGGAACATGGAAGAGACCAAGTCAGATTGCTGAAGGAAAAGACCATGAAGCATGAGAACAGGTAGAAATATTCATCATAAACATATTTCCAGTTTTCTACACTAGAAACTTTGGGGGGCTTCCCTTCTGGTGAGATTTGAATCTTGCTTGAGCTGAATTACCTCATTCACAATGATAAAACTCCCTCACTCTTTATTCTCCAACATATCTTCTCCTATTCATACTTTCTCTGATTTCTATTTTGCTATCATTTGGCTAAATGGGTTTCTTTGCTACATATTATGAAACTGGTATTTAATGAGAAAAGGTCAAGCATTGGATATAAAGCTTGGGTCCCTCCTTCCCTGCCAATAATGACACAATGATTAGAAGTTAGTTTGAACGTGATCATATCCTTTAGACTAACATCAAGAGAGTGGATAGGAATAATTCTAGCCTAATATCCTCTTTCTCTCTACAGAGCAGTCATCTATTCACAATTTCTTGCTTCTCCTCATAGATCCCAGAAGGATCAGGAAAGATCTTAGATGTATGCATTCTGCCTCCCTTTGAGCCATAAAACAACACCCTTCATGCTGCAGGTAGGGGATAGCTCTTACTACATGAGGGCTCTTGCTACACTTGGGGCTCAAAACATTTAATTAGAACAGCTTTGATTCTTAATATAACAAAAACAGTACCTTCCCCATACTTGAATAAATTTGGTGTCTTTACCCTCATCCTTCTTCCCCCTCTCCTGTTCATCTCCTTGTCAGAGTGTTTTGAAATTAATTTTCAAACTCTCAGCTTAGAGGATGGTAGTGGAAGTGTACTCCTGGTTGGGCCCCAGGGACTAAAGACTTCAGTAAAAGGCTGATACTAGGTCTAGGGTTCCCCACATCCCTTATCCATCTCCCTGAGTTGCATGGATGTATTTCCTAGCCTGGTTTGCTTCAAGAATTAAACACGACTTGTTTATCACTAACCCCTATGTTGCACCTCCTTGCTATGCTTTACATGACCACAAAGCACCTCCCTTCTTCTGACCATGTCACCAAATGAGAGTCTCAGTGAGGAAAGGGAGGAAGGGAAGTGCACACAGACCAGGCCTGTATAGACTTGAGGAATGGCTGCTGCATAAATATCAACAATAAAGTCTTTCCCTACTTCCCATTCCCCCTCTACTCTGAAGATTTAAGGAATGTTTTCTTAGTTTGCTGGCAAAACATATTTGAATTCCTGTTTCTTCTGTAGAGTCAACAAGGAATGTTAAGATTTTATTCTGAAGAATATTGCTATTATATGTAGGTAATAAATAATAAAAAAATGTTGAATTCATGGGCCCTAATTATTATGGTAAAATAATAGGAAAAATTCCCTGTCCTGAAGTAATTTTTTGATGTTGAGCCCTTGGGTAGGAGCACTGAAAAGGGGATTATTATTTCAGTATGTGTCCAAACTAGTACTTCAAATATACTTCAAGGCAAGAATAGTACTATACAATGATAATAATGTCATTTTTATCTTCTTAACATCTCTCATACATGCCTGCTTATCTCTTATGAGATTGCCACCACCCTGCTGCAGGCCTGCATTACATCACATAATTCTGGTCTTCTCTTGTACTCTGAACAAACAGGGATTTGTTAGTCCTAGGTATCACCATCCTAGATATCAGAGGGAGAAAGGGCGTGATGTTGTACAGTCTGAACTTTGAGTTTGCTACAGAGATTCTGTGAAATAATTGAGTGCCAAAAACCCTGTTCCTGCCAACTTGTTTTGCTATAGGAGCAGAAGAATAAGATCATTGTACTGGTGAAGGAAAGTCAATTGATCCAATCCTCTTTAAGATGAGGAGACTGTGGTCCATGGAGATTTAGTGATGCATCTAAGGATACATAAATAGTAGGTGTCAGAGGCAGGATTTGAATAAATGTTTTGTACTGTTCAATCTCTCTAGCCTCAATAAGAGAAAACTGCTAATTTGGTATTATATCCCTGAGCTATCATATAATCAATGGCAACATCAGAATTGAGGGTTATTCCCTAAATGTGGAAGATCAGTCCCACCCCTATTCTAGATGATAATGATGATCTTTGTCCTTCATACTCATAAAAGACCCTGATATCTGGGAAGTGATGCCATATCTTGCATGTGAATTAGATTTGAGTGAGGGGATGATCTTAAAGTATTTCTTTTTCCTCCAGAGCCATCTGGGTCCAGGGGTCAGATATAGATCAGGATGATTGGAGATGATCCTGGATGTGAGATAATCACAGTTAAGTGATTTTCTCAAGATCACACAGCATCAAATGTTTGAGACCAGATTTGAACTCAAGTTCTCCTGACTCCAGGGCTAGTGCTCTATCCACACTGCACCACCTAAACATTCTACATATAAGAAAAAAGCCATTAGAAATTCTTGCCCCAGGAAAAAACATGTTGATTTTGTCTGGCCAGATGACAACTGTATGATTGGAAGTGAGCTTCACTTGGAGGCTCCTCTGCCTTAATCTATGGGAACCTGAAAAAAAGAAATACTTCCTCTTCTTTATAACTCATCCTTCCCTCTTTCACCAGTCAATGATGTTTGGGGTTCAAGTTTCTCCAGATAAATAATTTGTGTAGTGATGACATGTGTGATGTGTCTCTGTAGAGAACAACACCTGTTGGAAGCAAGAAAAAAGGAGCAATAAGGACCAGAGGAGAACAAGTGAAAATAGTACTCCCAAACCATTTGGTAAAAGCTATAGTGGGAGAACGTGAGCTCTTACACAAAATTAAAACAAAACTTCTCTAATATTGGGAATTGACAGCTTCTAAATGAGAAAGAAGTCTGAATGTACTGGGTATTCTTGTGATTAGATTTTTTTCAAGTTTCCCAGGAAAGTTCTCAAAGTAGACCAGGTTCTTCACACTTTGGGAATCTGTGACTCAAGATTTGGGTAGACATTATCTTGTTTGGTACTCATAACAATTCTAGGAAGGTGATAATCAAATTAAGAAATAACAAGATCATTTTATAGATGAGGAAATTCAGAGCAATCTAGTATAAACAAAAGTGCTAGATTTGTAATTTGGAGACCTAGATTTGATTCTTAGTTCTACTAGTCACTCACCTGTGTGACTTTGGACAAATCACTTAACATCTCTGAAGCCCAGAGATTTGTACAATGAAGGACATGACAGTAGAACTATTGGCTTCTAAGGCTTTCCTTCTTGCTCCAACTATTCTTTCCTTCAGTTTGAGAATTAATAACAGTATTTCTGTTGATTTGGTTATAAATTCATGGTATCAAGGAATCAAACCTCTCTGACCTGTAGAAACCAAATAAGTGCACCTCAAATACATATTTTACTTGAATTATCTGAGTAAGATGTCTATATTCCTAACTCCCTTTGTTAGTGGAGACTTTAACATGAGTTAGGTGGGTGAACCAAATCATTTTTGACAGAGATAAGGGGAGAAAGCTCCATGTTAATTCATTGGTTTCATAGTCCAAATTTTCTTGGTTTATGAATTCAAAAGATAATTTTTCTAAATGCCAGCCTTGCATATTCAAGCTGAGAATGAAATTCAAGCTGTGTTTTTTTTCCTGCTTTTTACCGTCCATCATTGCTTGTAATAAAGACCCTGCAAATTTGTCAGCCAAGTTCTGACAGTAAAATCTTTATTACTGGTGATGATGTAAGAGAAAAAAGGAACACAGCTTGAGTTTCAGATCCCAGGTTGAATATAGAAGACTGATGCATAGAAAAATCATCTTTTACTGAACACATTTGATCATTAAGAGGAGATAAATGGGGAACCCAACAAAGCCATTTTTATAATCATGGAACTGACTGTAAGCACCATAAATTGCTAATAGGTGGATGAAAAAATTAATGTACAGATTAACCAGCCAAGAGAAGCAACTGAAAAAAAAATTAGAAAATTAATTTAAAGCAACATCTCGCACCATGAGTTGGGTCTAGTGTAGGCCTGCAGGGGGAAATTGATAAAGCAATTTCCCTGAAAATCTATAAAGTATTACAAAAGTGTCTTGTGATGAGAATTGCAAAAGAAACAAACATTTAGCTGCTAAGATGTGGTATATGATTTAATTAAAATGGAGCTAGATCTGAATCATGGATTTATTACTACTACAGGCTGTGAATCAGTATTATATATATATATATATATATATATATATATATATATACATATATGTATATATATATATATATATATATATATATATATTCAAAGGAAGAGAATAATCCAAGTCTTGGATATTTAGGTTAGGAATTATCTTAGAGATAACTTAACCAAATCCTTCTTTTTATCAATGGGACATGGGACCAGAAAGGGGAAATTCCTTGCTTTAGGAAACATTGATCTTCTGACTTGTAGTTCTCACTTCTTATTCTGATAATTCCTCTGTTGTAAAATAAAAATGGAGAATCATTTTGATTATGCAGATCAATCAACAACATTTTAAAGTTACTACTGCATGACAAGCATTTTGATAAACTCTTGGGATACAAAGGTATGAAGTAAACATGATATGTATTTATGGGCATACACAAAACATTTAAAGAAGGAATTTAAATGCTTAATAGAGGACTTTATAATTGATCTTTGAAGCAATATGAAGCCTGTGTGTGTGTGTGTGTGTGTGTGTGTGTGTGTGTGTGTGTGTGTGTGTTTGATGAAATGTCATAGTCAAATCTATTCTTTAGGAAAATAATCAGCAATACTTTCATATCAGGCAAATTATATAAATGGGAAATTTCCTTGACCTCACCATACCATAATCTTTCTTAAAAGTATACAAGTACTACTAGCACTGACCTTTGAGTCAGGAAGACAAGAGTTCAAATGTGACCTCAGACATTTGATACTTACTAGCTGCGAGACCTTGGGCAAGTCACTTAACCCTGATTGCCTCACATCCAGGACCATCTTCAGTCATCCTGTTTCTTATCTGGCCATTGGATCCAGATGGTTCTGGAGCAGAAAGTGAGGCTGGTGACTTAGCACAACACCCCCTCACTCAAATCCAATTCACTTGTCATGGCATCACCTCCCTGATGTGGTGGTCTTCTTCAAAAATGAAGAACAAACATATTAGAAATTATCTTCCCTCTTTAAAAAGTTCTCATGTTTTTCCTTCCTTTTCCGTGTTTTCTTTCTTTTCGCTTAGTCCTAATTTCTCATACACAAAATGACCATTATGTAAACATATTAAACACAATTGCATAGGTATACCTTTTACCAGCATGTTCCCCATTGAGTGGAGTGGGGTGAGAAGGGAAGATAGTAGAAAAATATGTAACATACATATGCAAATAGATGAATGTTGAAAAACTTTCATAATATGTAATTGGAAAAATAAAATATCAAAAAAATAAAAATATATTAGTTCATACCTTTAATTTAGTGATCTTCTCTCAGTAGCTCTGTAAGTATATAGAACCATAGATTTAGAGCTGGGAGAAAACTTTAGAGGTCATTAAATATAAATCTCCCATTTTATAGATGAGGAAACTAGAATGCATTTAAGTGAAGTCATTTGTGTAAAATTGTCTCCAAAAGTCATAAATATCAAAAGAAGTATTCAAATTTAGGTCCTCTTATTCCACATTCATGTTTTCTTTTTTTCCTTGTTCTTATTCCTTTTATTCTTTTTTCTTGTTGCTCTCGTTTCCTTGTTGATGTCCTTCCTTGCCTTCTTTGCAGAAACAACAATAGCACCACGGATAAAGCAGAATTAGAGTCAAGACTTTCTTACAAATCTAGTCTCAAATATTTACTAGTTGTGTGACTCTGAACAAGTCATTTAACCTTTGTTTGATGGATTTCTCATTCATAAAATGTGGAAATAATAGCACTCAACTTCTAGGGTTGACGTGATGCTCAAATGAGATAACATCTCTAAAGTATTTATCATCCTTCCTGATTCATAGTAGGTGCTTAATAAATGATTTTTTCCCTCTTCCTTCATTCCTTCTATTATAGGAACTTCTTGAGATCAGGGATTGTCTTGATTTTCTCTTTGTATTCCCAGCATTTAGGGAAATATTTTGTAGCTGATTTTTACTAATATTTTTCCCCCACATGCAGTCACTCACTCATTCTTCTGGCTTTAAATCTGGGGCTCTTTCCCTTCTCTCATATTATTGGTTCTCTGCCCAAGACTGGAGAATTTGTGAGGTAAGAATAATTTTATGAAAATATAGGGTTCTTTTCTTCTTTCCTTGCATGATTTGAATGGAATTGGTAGGAATATATTCAGAAAATTTATACTTATAGAGGTTCAGAAATAATTGTGATTTACATATATATGGAAGGAAACAACTTCTTTCCATTGGATCTTATGTCTAGAGTGATCAGGGAAATATGAAAATGTGTCTGTGATTTCTTCTGCTTGGAGAAATTCCTTTACCACAACAAGTATAGGTTATCTAAACCTTTGTATATCAACCCTAATGAAGCCCTTGAATAAGATGATAAGGGGTTTGATATAGTGTCAGAGGCAGGCTTTGAAGCTAAATCTTTCTCTGACTCTAAGCATAGCATAGCATTTTATATGCTATAGCCATACAATACTATGACTAAAGAAATATCTAGAATGAAATGGGATTGCATCTGTTCAGCATATCATACTTAAGTTGGAGGATAGTTATGCCATTAATTTCATAATATAAGTAAGGTATTAGTTACTGGTGTGTTTGCCCACCTATTCCCCCACACCTGGGCTTTGTTCTTCCTCTTTTTTTCCAGGAACCAGAGGCATTCCAAAAACATCATAGACAGCAAAGGGAGAGTTGCAATTTCATTAAAAAGTGAGTGAATGATAACCTTGGGCCTTTTGTTAATTAGTTTAGACTAAAGCATCACTAGCCAAAGAGATTCTCCTGTCTCTTTATTAAAGGTAGTTAAAGTGATTTGGACACAGTTAAAAGTAACCCAAAGGGGAAGGAGAGACCCTGATAGAGAAAACACACACACACACACACACACACACATACACACGCGTGCGTGTGCGCGCACACACAAACACAACAATAACAACAATACTGCACTTACTATCTAATAATAGAATAGTTCTTTAAGAGCCTTTTCATTTCTCTTTTCTTCCTTATTTCTTTCATACTTTCCTTCTCTCCCTGTCTTCAATCTCTCTGTCCTTTCTTTCATCCTTCATTATGTCTGGCTCATTATATAATGGGAAAAAATTAAGCCATTTAATAGGATTAATCTTTGAAGGTCATTTAAGACAACAGGGGAGTTTTATAAAATCATGTAATGTTTAAGTTTATGTCATCCTACAGATGAGAAAACTGAAGAGTGGAGAGGGGGAGTGACTTCCATAAAGTCAAAATATTTTTGGCAAGACTGGTTGAGACACAAACCCCAGCCTCCTAAAAACTCTTCCTCCCACCCCACCCTCCATTTCTGTTCAGGAATCTTTCTTTTGAATCTATCTATGCAACAGTCCTAACAAAATGTGGATAAATAGTAGTGTTTAAGACTAGTGGAAAAACCCCTAAACTGGAAGTTGGTTACTGCCATTTACCCTTGGGGTAGTTCTAAGCACAGTGACTGATATGCTGGGTCTAGAGTCAGGAAGACCCTAGTTCAAATCCAACCTCACATACTTACTACCTCTGTGTCCTTGGGCAAATCCCTTGTCCTCTGCCTCAGTTTTCATAACTGTAAAATGGAGTAATAGCACCTATCTCAGTGTTGTTACAAGGATTAAATGAGATCATATTTTCCAAGTAAAGTATTTGGCAAAGTAGTTGTCACATAGTACATACTTGCTAAATCTTTCCTTCCTCCTTCTCTTTCTCTCTCTCTTCAGTCTTTCCTCCCTATCTCCCTCCATTTTTCCCTCTTTCCCTCCCTTCCTTTCTTGCTTCCTCTCTCCTTGCCCTTCCTTCCTTCTTTCTTTTGTATCATTCCTATAGGTGACTTCTAAGTTTCTTTCCTATTTTAATATCATTTGTAATAATAGTCAGGCAGTTGTAGAATGTGCTACAATAAAATATTCCTAGCTATATTGGAAAGCTCTATAGACATGGTTTCCTGTGAACTGGGTTTGAGTTTCCTAGCTCTACCACTTATTAACTGATTGACTTCAGGTAACCAACTAGGTGGTGTAGTGGATGGAGCATTGGCCTTGGAGTCAGGAGGATGAGAGATCAAATTCAGCCTCAGACACTTACTAGCTGTGACCTTGGGCAAGTCACTTTATCCTGATTGCCTCGCATCCAGGGCCATCTCCAGTTGTCCTGATTCTCATCTGGCCACTGGACTCTGATGCTCTGGAGGAGAAAGTGAAACTGGTGACTTAGCACAGTCTCTCTCACTCAAATACAATCACTTCCCTGATGTCATGGGCTTCTTTGAGATTGAAGGACAAACCTCATCATTATAAGATCTCAGGACTCTATGTTTTAGTGTTTTGTGGCTCACTGAAAGAAGAATGCTAGTAAAGAGCAAGTGTTTGGGCTATATCAGAGCAGAAAAGAATGAAGTTTCTATTTCAATCCTCAGGTAGGACTCAATACAGCCGTTGTGTATCATACAAAGATTGCTGGAGGTTTTTTCTTCTAGCACTAGGGAGATTCAGTTTCGTACATCGTGCAATAAGGAGCAAATAAGGAAATAAACATCCCTATTTATATATTGACAAAAGTGGATAACTGCTAAAAGCAAGATTCCATTTCAGACTCCTCTAATTAAGCTTAGAATGTGTGTAACATCATTACCATAGAGTTTTGCAAACTAAGTTATCAGACTCTAGTTTAAGCTACACTTGGGCAGCTTGTGACACCCCAAGACAAGGTTGTGATGTTGATATTGTGAAATGCGAGCTCCCGAGGCATCTGTAAAGTGATGCAAAAAATAGTTCCCGTCCTGTGCTCGAGGCTGCCAGCACCACTTTGCATAGGTAGTAAAACTGGGAAAGTTGCAGGTACAACAGAAAGAAAGCCTGGAGTCAGATGGAGAGAGTTCATACCTGAATGAGCAATTAGGAATAACTCACCAGAGGGGGATGGATGAGCTGCACTTGAATTTCCTTTCATATGATGATATCTGAACCCTTTCCTGTCTGAAAATAGGATTTTTCCCATAATCGGGACTGAAAAAATATTTGTCAAATTGCATCGAATCAATGAGAATGTTAGAATTAACCTTAGTGGCTCTCTAGGCCAACTTGTCATTTGGCAAATGGGAAGCTTGTGACACAGAGGTTCAGTGATTTGCTCAAGGTACAGTAGGAAGTAGCAGAAAAGGGATTTGAAACCAGGGCTTCTGACCCCAAGTCTATCATACTTTCCATTATGCCACTGATGAATATGATATTTTCTCCAGACATCAAGATGAGATAATATAACTCTCCATGAGAGTATGGGCATAACCCTTCACTGAGAGTTCACAGGGAAATCACAATGATTTTATTAACAGTGATTTAGAATGATACAGCTTGATCTCTCTCCACAGTCTGTAATAGTGGTGTCAAATTCAAATAGAAATATATCCCCATGGACAGTATATTGCCTTAGAAAATCACAAATTAACATTATCTGTGTTGTATAGTATTTTTCTTTATTTCATTAAACATTTTTTAATTACATTTCAATCTGATTTCAGTTGCACTTGGGAGTTTGGTAAAAAGGATTGCAGCCTGTATGCAAAGAATTTGACACCTTGTGACAAGGAGATGACAAATCAGTTTGCTCCTCTGTGTTATATTTTCATGAGTGCCATTACAGCATCATAGAATTTAGAATGAGAAGCATCTTTAGGAATCATCTAATCCAAAACCTCTATTTTAAAGAAACAGGCAATGTTTTGTTCAAGGTCTCATATATGACAAGTCTAGAGTACATGCTTCTCTACCCTATCCCTTCTTTTAACAAAACATTCTGCTATTGTCCTAGAAACAACTGAGAAGGTATTTTCTCTAATTGTGGCATGATCTTGGTTTTTTTTAAGGTTTTTTTTTGCAAGGCAAATGGGGTTAAGTGGCTTGCCCCAGGCCACACAGCTAGGCAATTATTAAGTGTCTGAGACCAGATTTGAACCCAGGTACTCCTGACTCCAAGGCCGGTACTTTATCCACTATGGCACCTAGCCACCCCAATTGTGGCATGATCTTAAAATTTCCTCCATGAAATTTTGCCTCCCTCCATTTTTCCCCAAGGTCCCTGGCATCCCTATATTTTTTGAGGCTGAGCAATAGTATACATTATGATAGGTAAAAGGCAATGCTCCTCAGTCTTTTCCTTGGCTGTCCCCCATACTTGGAATGCTCATTCTACTCATCTCCACTTATTGATGTCCCTGACTTCTTTCCAAGACCTAATTAAAATTTTACCTTCAGCAGGAAGCTTCTGCAACCCCTCTAATTCTAAGGTCTTCCTTCTTTTCAATTATTTCATATTTATCATGTATATAGCTTTTTAAATTGTTTTAAAATTTTTTGTATATAGCTTTTTAAATAGAAAGTTTAATGTATTGTTTCCTCATTAGATTTTGATCTCTCTGATGGAAGGGACTCTCTTTTGCCTCTTTTGTAACACCAGTCCTTGGCATAATAAATATCTAAGAAATACTTATTGCTGGACTCAGCTTCAAGGAACCCTGAAGGAGGAGGGAGCATGTACCAGCAAAGGAAAACAATCAACAATGCCACCATTTTCCCACAGATCCTGATGGAGAGCCCAGAAACATGAACCCAAGAGTTTCTGGGAATGACAATGCATCATGCTGGTAAGCAACCCTTGTGGAGAAGCAGCCTGGAAACTATTTGTACAAGTGCTACAGTCACTGCTATCTAAGACCCAGAAAAGAAAGTTCTTATCTCCAAGTCCTTGGCAGAGTTCAATAGTTTAATGTAAGAAACTGAAATCATTTTCTTAATGAAAATAAAATTAAAGAAGAGCCATTAGCATCTGCTTTGCCACTGTACTCTTAGGATCATATGACTTTTCCATCTAACCTGCAGTGGAAACTTTTTCATATGTTGTTTACTATATTATATTGTGAATGAATTGAGACATGACTTACTTTGCTATTTCTATCCTTAGTGCTTTGTATAAAATAAGCTCTTAATAAATACTTCATTCATTCACACTTTTCTAATGACCTCTTCTCATCCCTCATGACATGGAGATGATAATGTATTTTTTAAATGTCTCAGAAGAGCCCAAGCATTGGAAAGTCCTACCTATCTGGAAAATAGCTAAGAATAAGTACATATTACACACACACACACACACACACACACACACACACACACACACACACCTCCCTCTCTCTCCCTCTCCAATCTATCCCCTTAGCTAAGTTCAGTCCCATAGCCAGATTAGTTACAGGGTAAAGAAATTTTGGTCAAAGATAGTCTCACTTATGGGTAGCTATACAGTTTAGTGAATAGAGTAGAAATGAAGTCAAATCTGGCCTTGCAAATTTATTAGCTATATGACCCTGGACAAGTCACTTAACTTCTGTTTGCCTTAATCCACTGGAAAAGGAAGTGCCAAACCACTTAGTATCTTTACTAACATGGTTTCATGAAGTCAGACTTGATTATTGATGCAAACACCCCAAAATACTCACTTATACAATCACTGATTCTTGAAATATGAAACAAATAAATGGGAATTTTTTTTCTTTCACTATACGTATCATCCCATCACTATACATATACATATCTCTTTGTTTTCAACATTGGACAAAAACAGATGTTTATTAGTTTAAAAATTAAAATAAAAAATAAAGCAAAAAGTTCATAGGAAGGTAAAGCAATCTGTCACTAAACATTTAGTCAAAACATAGTTGACAAAGACTTCAAGACAAGGATTGAAACAATCCTTACTTTCAAGGTTTTTTTATCCTCTGTTGTAAGAATAAAAAACTGATAAAAATCGATGCTAAAAAAGGAAAACAAACAAATTAACTAGGACTTCAAGAACAGGAATATGTCTCACCTCTGCTTTTTAAAGAGATCCCATGTTTGGTCCCTTTTTATCTCTTTAATGTACCCCTCTCAGCACCCCCTCCTCCAATTAGAGTTTGACAATTTCCTTTTTTTCTTGTGGTTTATTATTATTGAAGCAATTAAATAGGGAATTGAGGTTCAAGTTGAAAATTTTCAGTTGCTTGTATAAAGGTTTTCTTTTTACTTCTTTCTTTTGTTTCTTAGTGGCATAAATGAGTACATAGAAACAAATATTTCTTATTAAACACCCACTATATGTCATGCAATAGAAATACAACACAAAAACTAAATAATCCCTGCCTTCAAGAAGTTTTTATACTACTAGAGGATACAGTATGAAAATGATGTGGGTAAATTTTTATGTATGAGGAGCAATCACTTTTACTTACAAAACAGCAATAGCAGAGGTTCAGGGCTTTTATATTTTTTATTTTAATTTTTTAAGTTGGCAAGTTTTGCTTTAAGAATTAGGAAGTTTCAAGGGGCAGCTAGGTGACACAGTGGACAGAGTACCAGTTCTGGAGTCAGGAGTACCCAAGTTCAAATCTAACCTCAGACACTTAATAATCACTTAGTTGTGTGGCCTTAGGCAAGGCACTTAACCCCATTTGCCTTGCAAAAAAAAACCCCAAAACTAAAAAAAAAAAAACAATTAGGAAGTTTCACAGTTCCACAGGCACATGTTTTACTTCTTAATTTTTATTTCTGGAGTTTATCACCAGAAAGTACTCAATGATTAGACAATCCTAGCAATATCCTGTAACCATACTCCCAAAGGATGCTTCAAACCCTCACCATAGCCCCCACCAATAGCTTTCATAAACAATAAATCAGTCTTGTATTGCTAACATGAGGAGTTTGAGCAATTAATGATAATCAATAAGAACACTAAAAAGTAAAAGGTTTTTCAACATAGAAAAATGTTTTAAGGAAAGTAGCTGATCATCTCAAAGGTTTGAGTTCATTTAAGCTATAATCTCCAGGGACAGAATCAAAATATACTAAAAAGTACTACTCTTTGTATGATCCTTTGTGATATTGTATGAACTTCTTTGTAGCATAATAAAAATTACAGTGATGGGAGACTGTGCACAGTTTGCATAGGTTATTTAATCCAAATTATTTTATAGCAAAGGAAACTGAGACTCACAGAAGGAGCATCAGAGGCCTATTAGAGTACAAATGAGTGGCCTGGTTCTGGAAGAACCATAAAGGAAGTCCATCTTTCCTTCCAGAAAATGAAATAGTTGCCTTGGGACAAAAGTAAAAGAAATCATTGAGCACTTGTACAAAACTTGAAAGGAGTGATTCTATTTGAACTTTAGTTGAGAGATGCTAACAGCTTCTTGTTGTTGAGTCATTTTTGTTGTGTCAAACTCTTTGTGACCCCCCCCATTTGAGGTTTTCTTGGCAAAGATGCTGATATGGTTTGTCTTTTACTCTCCAGCTCATTTCATCGATGGGGAAACTAAGACAAGTAGACTTAAGAAAATAATCGATTTGCCATGAGTCATGCAAGTAGCGTCTGAGACCATATTTGAATTCAGGAAGATGAGTCTTCTTGACTCCAGTTGAAGAAATCCCCTTTTCCCCATAGAAAGTCCAATTCTGAATTATTAAATAGGATAGATAATTCTAAAAGTTATGATTATCTAAGAGTCAGTCCTCAAGAATCAACTTTCCTCTCAGGCTGAGTGGACAGATATCTGCTTCTGTCACATTTTTTAGGAAATCTATTAGAGTCCCTTCAATGCTTTGCTGCTTCATGTTAGCAGTTGAGGGGGCACTAATAGATTTCCTTAAAATGTTATGATTATATAAGACTCATACCTTATTCTCCATAGAGAAAGAAGCTCATTCACAAAGTTCCAGAGCAATATTCTACTAAGAAAATAAAATTAGTGAGTCATTTAGATAGTAAATATCACAAGGCTTTTTCCAGCAGACTAAAAGTGGATTTTCTTTTGACATGAGGAAGAACAGAAGTGAGAAAATGGGTGGAGATACTAGGTGATGATACAAACCTTAGAGAGGAGACTATGAAGGATTTGACAGTCCTCTTGAAATGAGCGACCCTGGTGGCAACCCCCAAATTCATTTTTCTTTCTGAGATTGCTCTTTGGAAATTGAAGTGATTTGTATATATCTGTATCTATTCATGAGCTCTTTTGAGCTCTTGTCCATCTTCCAAGTTACCAATTTGCATGTATTACCTTGTATGCTTATATAGGATCTAAGCATCTCATTTACTGGCATTTTAGGTAACCTAGATATGAGTTATACTTAATAATTATTTTGGAGATTTCCAGATTCTTGGAGTAAATCCAGGTAGAGCCAATGAATCACAAAGAAAAGTCAAAGCTCATAAAGATTTTTCTCCAAGGTGGTGGATTGGTAGAGGAAAGTCCTGGGCTACAATTCTTATATTCATATATGTTATCTATATGTACAGAGAAAAAGAGTAACTTCTTATAGGTATAGAAATTGAAGACAAAATTTATGGGCTTTTTATCATCCCTTTGGTATGACTAACAGTTTCTTTAAAGATAGTCCAAGTTCTAGCGAAATTGGTCTATAGGGAAATAAAGAGATGTGGTAGAAGTTGAAAAGAATTTATTCATTTCAAACTCAATTGGGAAATAAGATTGGGGAATTTTTGCCTAGGGACAGTAAGTATTGAGGAGGATGGGGAATTATCTGAGGAGTCCTTTTCAGTGACAACCTCATTCAGTTGTAGATCTGATGAACAAAAAAAGCAAAAAATATGTTGATTAGCCAAGGGCATGCTTTGGCAGAGCAGTTGCATGAAAAACTAGTAAAACTTCCTTTGAGGAGAAACACCACCAAATAAAGACAGCCCTAATAGATGATGGCAATAGCAACTTGAAAGAGAAAAGGAATACCAAAATGTTTTAGAAGTAGCTATAAATGTAAAATGGAACTGAAGCTATGTAGCTAGAATAGAGTTTCAGTAAGCACAACCAATTGCTAAGAGATGGAAATGTAACAGGTGATTTATTTTCTAGTCTACTGGCCACAGCTGAATTTGATGGGGTTCAAACAATATTTTTGTAACTATGATCACTCTGAATACCCCTCATTGAACCTCTGGGCATCAGGAGTTTCTAGTATTTGGTGACTAGAACCTGGTTGGTACCTCAGAGTTTTGACATGCTTTGAGAAAGCCTTTAACAATTATGGAGGTAGGAGATAGATCTGATAACTTTAGCCTTATATTCCTTTGGTAAAATACAAGTTGCTATGCACCCTCTCCCTGCTCCTACCCCCCCCCCCCACTATATATATATATATATATATTTTTTTTTTTTTTCTTTTCAAAGAAGTCTAATTTTAGGAAAGTTGCTTCAATTCAGAGACAGTTAAGTGGTACAATGAATAGAGCATTGGGAAGATCTGAGCACAAATCCTGAAGCCTCAGATAAAAAGTAATTGTGTGACCCAGTGAAAATTACTTAATCCTTATTTGACTCAGTTCCTCATCTATTGAATGGGGACACACTGAAGAAGTACATGGCAAACCACTTTAGTATTTTTGTCAAGAGAACTCCAAATGGAGGGCACAAAGAGTTGGATACAACTGAACAACTGGATTACTGAACAAGAAGCTTGAATTTAATTAGTATTTAAATAATAATATGCTATAATCTCATGAGTGTAGAAAACACTAAAATCATCTTACCATTTGTTCTTTCCATAAATGCCCTACAGATGGCCATGCAACTCATTGGAGACCTCTCTCTGATACCTAGATAACTATAATATTAAAACTTGATATAAATTTTCAGTTAAATTCTATCTATTTTTCTCCTTGTAGATTTTAAAGAATTAAAAAATTTGAGGAAACAGTAAGAGGAATAGAAAAATATTGAACAATAGAATATTATGTTATCCTAAATCTCATAATATGATGCAAACAGCATTTTTGCTTTCAATTTCTGTTTTTACTTTTCAAAGATTTAAACATTTTATTTTTATTAGAAACTTAAACATCAACAAAATGTTATATTTCTCTATACAAATAACAGATTAATTGTATATGAAAACATTTCCTAGAATGCTTTCCTTCCTGCTGCCACATCAACTTCCTACTTTTCTTTCAATACTTGTTCCAAAGTCACCTGTTCCATGGAACCTGACCATGCTTTCATCTTCACTACTGACTTCCATCTCATCTGATAGCACTCAATTTATACTTCTCAAGTACTTATGTTTTATTTTACATTATTGCTATAATATATACACATGTGGCATTATTCCTTACTAGAGTGCCAGTTCCCCATAAGAGGGACAGGACACTATTTTATGTATATCAAGTATTTTGTTTGTACTTATCCTTTACTTATATTATCTTTGTATGTCTAGCACATTGCTCTGCAGAGTGAGTGTTAAGCAATTTTTTTAATGTTTAGTTGGTACCTTTTCTCTAATGAGATACAATTGAAATGTAGTTCCAGATTTATCCTTCCATCTCCCTCTGGTCAAATGGTAAAGAACAAGAACAGTTATGTTTAAATAAGAAGAAATTGAAGTTGGTGACTTTTCCTACTATCATACATAGGGGGATATTAAATCTGGAACTACAGAGTGAGACTCATTTCTGGGTCTTTGATTGAGAAAGTGGACAGCCAAGGTCTAGGTGGCTTTGAGGTTCTACATTGCTGAAAGAAGGTTCTTTTCATGGTGACAAGGAAGTGGAATGGGATTAGGGTAGTGGTGACATAAGTCCTGGAAAAAAGACCTGGTAGCCAAGACAGAATATAGGCAGGGAGAAATTTATTTGCTCCTACTGTCTAGGAGGTAAGAAGGAGAGTTAGTAGGAACCCATAGGTTTCACCAGACCTCTAAAAGTGTCCATATATCATAAAGCAGGGGTGGGGAATGTCCAGCCTGTGGACCTTATAAGGTCTGGGGAATCATTTGTTCTCTTGCTGCCACAAGTGGGACTTGAAATTCAGTAAATCTATGAGCATTTTAGGAGAAAGTTAGATATTTGACTAAATATACCAGGTTAATTTTTAAATTGATAATTTTTATGGCTCACAAATCATGTTTTAAATATGCAAATGTCCCATGGCTGAAAAAAAAGGTTCCCCACCCCTGCCATAAAGGGTAACAAACCCTTGTAATGGGGGAGAGGGAGCACATAAAAGATTTCAGGTGCAGATTAAATAGAAAAGCTTCAAGGGTCCTTAAGGTGCCATGCCAAAGAAGATCATAATGCAGCGTTTTTAATGTCTTTTTCATGAATGAAGGTGTATTTATCTCTGACATTGAACCATTTAACAATGACAAGAACTTTGGGGTCAAGAACTACTTTCCCCTTAGGCATCAATTAGTATTTATTAAATTCTGCTCTAGGTACCAGACACTTTGCAAAATGTTGGAGATATAAAAGCAAAAAACAGTTCTTGCCCTCAGGGAGCTCATAATCTTATAGAAGATACAATGAAACAATAAAAAAACAAACAAATCATATACAAGTTAAATAGGAAATAATTAACAAAGGGAAAGCATGAGAATTGAGAGGGATTTGGAAAGGCTTTCTGTAAAAAAGATATTTTAATTGGGACTTGAAGGAAGCCAGTGAGGCTAGAAGGTGAAGATCGGATGAGAGAGGATATGGGACAGCCAGAGAAAAGGCTTTGAATCTGGAGATGGAGAGTCTTGTTCCTGGCACAGCAAAAGAAGCCAGTGACACTGAATTAAAAGGTAATTGTGGGGAATAAAGTGTAAGAAAACTGGGAAGTTAGCTGGGGAGCTTGGTTGGTTGGTTGATTCTTTTCTGTCGTCATCAAAGAAGACCAGAATGATATCCTTATGTTTGAGACAAATCAGTGTAACCTACTGTGGCTGATCAGTCCAGTTCAAGCTTGGAATGCTCTACCACAGGTTTGGCACAAATAATCAATGAGAACACCTGACCTGGGCTGGGGACTCTAAATTTAAGGATGTCACATTTCCTTTGAACTGCTTCAATTCTACCTTCCTCATAGAGTACAGCACCCTCAATGATTGAGGGCACACCATGCTGGGAAGTCTTGGACCAGTGTTTCCCATATTGTACAATCAACTCTAAAGTTCTTAAGAGAGACCTTCAGGGTGTGCCAATAATCATTTCTGATCCCCTTGTGAGTGCTTACCCTATGTGAGTTCTCCATAAAATAATCTTTTTTCACATTCTAACAACATTCCTAGCCCAATATAGTGGCACTCTCTGTAGTGAAGTTTGAATACCAGGCAGTTTAGCTCAAGAAAGGACCTCAGTGTCTGGTATCTTCTCCTGCCAGGTGATCTTCAGAATCTTCCTAACACAATTTAAATGCAAGAAATTCAGTTTCCTGGCATGGCACTGATAGATTGTCCAGGTTTTACAGGAATATAGTAATGAGGTCAGCACAATGACTCTGTAGACCTGCAGGTTATCAAGAGTTCTGAATATCAGAGAATTTTATATTTGACTCTGAAGGTATTACAATATCCCTGGAATTTATTGATTGTGAAGGAGATTATATGGTAGGATCTGCTGATTAGAAAAATCAGTGATAATTTAATGGAGGATGAAGTAGAGGGCTAAGAGATCAATCAAGAGACTATTGCAAGTATTCAAACTGCTAGGTGATAAGAGCCTATGCCAAGATGGGTGGCAGTATCAAAGGGGAGAAAGGGGCTTATTTGGGATATGTTGCTGAGGTGAAATCACCATTACAGCAACTGATTGACTATGAAGGGTGAGAGACAGTGAGAAGTTGAGAATGACATCTAGATTGTGAGTCAGGGGACTTGGGGAAGGTGGTACCCTCAACAGTAATAGAGACATTTGGAAGAGGGGTGGGTTTAAGGGGAGAAAGACCATGAGTTCATTTTTGGACATGTGGAGTTTAAGATGTCTCTTGGACATCCAGATGGAAATGTCTGAAAGACACTGGTTGTTTTAAGAACAAAGGTCGGCAGAGAGATTAGGGATATAATTAGATTTGAGAATCATCAGCATAGAGGTGCTGATTCAAGGATCTGTAATTGCTGAGAAGGGAAGGGATTGTAGTGCCTGTGGAAGTTGTTGTAGGTCAAATCTCCTCAAAGCTCTAGGAGGACAGATTGAAAGTAGGGCCAGAGTTTGAGGGATATTATTGTTCTCAGGGTTCTTGATAGTCTCCTGTTGAAATTGGTGGAAAGGTTTCTACAAGGGTTTATTCTTTTTGAAAACAGCCATAAGGACTGAGTTGGAAGCAGGATTTCCAGTGATAGGGGGGATCTGCTATTCCCTAGGTACTGGGGTCAGGGAGTTTTGAGTGCTTCCACCAGGGTCTGAAGAGAGGTAATGTTGGGATGTTCTGGTCTGCTTGACACACATGGCTTTCCATCTCTACAAATAATTTAGTTCCTTTTATATCTCTTCATTTTTGAGCCTTAGAGAGCTGGTGTTTATTTGAAATTTTTAATATTCCTTCTAAGAATAAGAATTCCTCCTAAGTGAAAAATGACTCTACTCTGGTGTAAACTGTTTTCATTTCACAGGATGGTCACTTGTCCACTCACAAATCACATTCTATATTAATTGCTCTCATTTCTATACTGCTTCTTGTTTTACAAAGTAACTTCCTCTAAATAAAATAGCTCTTGGCAGGGGTGTAATTCTTTTTTTTGCAAGGCAAATGGTGTTCAGTGGCTTGCCCAAGGCCACACAGCTAGGTAATTATTAAGTGTCTGAGGCCGAATTTGAACTCAGTTACTCCTGACTCTAGGGCTGGGGCTCTAGCTAGCCACTGTGCCATCTAGCTGCTCCAAAGGGGTAATTCTTTAAAAAAGACAATAGATCATAGTATCTAGAGGTAGAAGCATCTCTTCTAGTCATCTAACCCAACCTCTTCACTTTACACAAGAGAAAACAGAGACCCAGAAAGGTGAAATAACTTTCCCAGTGATACACAGGTAGCAAGTGTCAGTGAGAATTTGAACCCAGCTCTTCTGACTCTACATCTAATAAGAATTTTGCCTCACAAAGGCACACTCTATGTTCCTTTAATCTTACCCCTCTTATTTTATTAGTGTCTCTATTTATTTCCATTTTATCTGACTAGTTAAAACGACAAGATTGTGTTCATTTGATCCAAGACTAGCTAAGATATAAATTTTCAGTTTACTGAAGCTTCTCATTATTGCTGAAACTGAAATAAATCTTTGTTCATTAATAATTATATTTAACAAACTTAATTTGTATCACTTTTTTCTTTAACTAAATTATTTAGCATCCAACAGTCATCATTTGCAGGTTTCCCAGGCAGCCAAAAGGGACAAATTAGGTCAAGTTAGCTTCATAAAAGAAGATGTAGAAACAAAAATAAATTGGAGATTTCCATGGTGGTTTTAAGGAGTTCCATATAAAGTGCCACTAGAGCCCCTAAAGACCAATGATCAGCTATTCAGAGAGAACTCTTTGATAATGGTCTTGGAGCTTGTACAATATGTTGTACAGTGCAGGAGGTCAGATATGGATAATTAAAATAAAAAACAAATAAGAAATTTAATGGTATGTACTCTATTTAGGAAAATCTATACAATAGGATTCTTCATTTTATAGAAAGATTTATCTAATAATCAGACAATTTCTTTACCTGGAGTCCATAAACTCATTTTTATGTCTCTATCTTTATCCATATAGATTACTATATTCAAATATAATTGGTTTCCTTTGAATTTTAATTGAATTCTTATGAATTCCATTTTATATATTTAAAAATACTATCTTGAAAAGTTCATAGGCTTTACCACACTCCCCAAAGGACACATGACACATAAAAAATTAAAAACATTTATTATAGAATATTTGCAATAAAATATAACTTTTAAAATTATGATTTACACTTAAATTTTGGAACCTATCCATTGTATATTTGCAATCTATTTCATCCACAATGATAAATTCAACTTATACTTCCAAAACCTTGAGTTCCAAATTCTCTCCTTTCCTTCCACCCCCTGCCCCACCCCCTTGAGAAAGCAAGTTATTTGATGTAGGTTAAAAATATATTGAGACTTATTACACAGCTCTGCCTCATTTAAATTCAATTCATTAGGAAGGAAAGACATCACCTTCCTGATGTCATTGGTCCACTTTGAGAACAAAGGACAAACAACAACTAATCTTAAGCATAGGGATGGTCTCGTGATTTTCCTATTCAAGCAACCACAGTGTCTTTTTAGTGTCGCTAGGACAAGATATAAGTTCCCTCATTTTTAAAGTCCTTCTCATCTTGCCCTCAGCCAGCCTAGTTGGACATTGTTCCCACTTCCATAACCTATAATTAAGCAGAACTGACTTTCTTTGTGTACTTCATGCATAATACTTTATCTCTTGTCTTTACAACTTAAACTGCCCATTCCACTCTCCTGGAATGCACTCTCTACTTATCCCTACCTCCTCATATTCTTTTCTTCCTTTAAAATGAAACCCAAGCACAATCTTCTGTGTTCAGGTTTTCCTGCACCCGCCTCTCCAATGGCTAGTGCTCTCCTTCTGACCTACCTAGCATTTAATCACTTCGAATTGATCTGTCTTTATTCCTTTGCAATTTTTGTTGCAGATACTTAGATATGTACTTGTACTAGACAGCTATGCAGGAAAGTGGAGAAAGCACTGAACTTGGAGTCAGGAAGATTGAGTTTAAATCCAGTTTTGGATACTTAATAGTTTTATGACCCTGGGCTTAACATGTCTACAACAACAGCAATAAAACCTAATTTCCATGTTTGTTTTGAATTTATATTTGTTAAATGCATTTAAGTCCAAATACATTATATAATTAAATTGTTACTGCTATTGCTGCTACTGCTACTGCTACTTGTTTCTCCCACAATAGACTGGAGACTCCTTTTAAATAGAGATTTGTCTTTCTATGTACTTGTATGTCTAGCATCCAGTACAGTGTCTGACATGGAGTAGGTACAACAATGATTGTTGATTGATTGCTATCTTGGGTCACTTGAACTCCCATTAGTGTAAGGAAATTAAGCAAAGCAAACAGTTTAGTGGGTCTTTTCATTAAATTGGTGGTCGTTTGAGTATTGTGTAGACAAAGACGAAGTGTAAATGCTTGGAAGGCTGGGCTCCTTTATTCTTGATTCTCTTATACACTGTTTCCAATATACTTAACAGAATTGGATACTTATTGTCTCTTTTGAATGAACCAATTCCCAAGAACCTCCCACAGCATTCTGGGAAGAATCTAGAGGAAGAAGAGGATGTATAATAACTTGCTTCATTTGATTTTTCCTGCAAGAGCAATTGGCCCATGGTAGGGACATTGACTAAATAGGGAGGAATATTTACTCCCTACTTAGCAGGGACACAGACAGCTGCTCTGCCCTGCTATTATTCCCTATGGCAGGTAAATTGAAAATATCAATAATGATACAAGTTTGTTTATAACAACCCTGTGAAACAGAATCATATAATTAGAGATAAAAGGGCCCTCAGAGATCATAAAAATCTAATCCTTTCATTTTAAAGATAAGGAAACTGAGACCAAGAGGGGTTATCTCAATGGGGCCAAGATGGCAGAGAGAAGACAGGCACAGTTCTAAAATCTCCTGATCTTTCCCCATCTATGATATGAAACAAACCTCTTAACAGAAATCCGATCAACAAAACCCAGAAAGAAAAGCCAGGAAAAAGGACATCTACCTCAGGATTTCTTTTCTGCCACTGTGGGTGAGTCTGGGTGCAGAGGGCGAATCAACCGCAGATCAGCCTGATTAGTGGCAGGGTTGGAACCTGGTCAACCATGGGGGGGCTTGGGTCAACTAGGGAGCAGAGGCATTGGTGTTGGCGCTGACCCTCAGGAGCTTGCTGACAGGGCTGGGGGAGAGTTCTGGTGCAGGAGAGCTGCGGACACCATCCCTGGGCTCCTCTGGTCAGCAGGAACTCTGAATCCACGCCTCCATTTCAGCTGAAGCCTCTTCCCAGAACAAATACAGTTACAGACCTTCTGCCCCAGGTACAGGTGTGTGAGCAGAAGAACCAACTCAGTTGACAATAGGGATGACCTCACTCCAGCGTAAAGCCCACCATTGATTGAAGACAAAAGTGTAAAACAGCTTCAATCACTCCCTCCAGGATAAGGAAGAAGGCCTCAATCAAAGTCACACACACTCCAGAGAAAGCAACTAGTGCCTCCTACTGGCCAGCTGGGGGTATTGCACTGAGTGAGTAAAACCTCTAGGAATCCCAATACTAAAATTCTGTGAGCCAGCCCCTCCCCAACTAAAGGTCTTAGCAAAACGAAGAAAGGTCAGCAGAAAGGTGGAATCATAGAAAAATTCTTGGAAGGAAAAGACCCTAACTCAGAGAGACCTAGAACCTCTGAGGAGAATATGATCTGCTCTCCAGAACAGAAATACTTCGTTGAAGAAATAAGGAAAGAATTTAAAAATCATTTGGAAATTTTAGGAAAAGAAACCCAAGAGAAGATTAACACCTTGCAACAAGAAAACAAATCACTTGAAAATAAAATTTGTCAAATACAAAATGAGAATAATTCTCTCAGATGTAACTTGGACGAAAACAAAATGAGAATAATTCTCTCAGATCTTCAATTGAGCAAATGCAAAAAAGAAAAGAATTCTCTCAAAACCTCAATTGATGAAATGGAAAGCTCTTTCAAAAATAGAACTGACCAAATTGGAAAAGTAGTTGCAAAAGGTAAATGAAGAAAATTACTCTCTAAAATAAAGAATGGAGTCTGCGGAAACTAATGACTTCATGAGACAGAAAGAACCTGTTAAACAAAACCAGAAAATAGGAAAAATACAAGAAAATGTAAAATACTTCATCAGCAAAAGCACTGACCTTGAGAATAGGTCAAGGAGGGGCACCCTGAGCATTATTGGACTTCCTGAAAATGTTGAAGAGAAAAAAAAAGCTTGGACTTAATAGTACAGGATCTAGTGATGGAAAATTGTCCTGATATCATGCAACCAGAGGGCAAAGCAGTTATTGAAAGAATATATGGATCCCCTCCAGAAAGAGATCCTAAAATGAAAACAACAAGGAATGTTGTAGCTAAACTCCAGAACTATCAGATAAAAGAGAAAATGCTGCAAGCAGCCAGAAAGAAAAAAAATGAAATACCAAGGAGTCACAGTAAGGATTATGCAGGACCGGGCTGCATCAACATTAAGGGATCGAAGGGCCTGGAATGAGATATTCTGAAGAGCAAGGGAACTTGGAATGCAGAGAAGAATCCATCATCCTGAAAAGCTGAGCCTTCTTTCTCAGGGGGAAAAGATGGACATTTGATGAAATGGAAGAATTCCAAAAATTCCTCATGAAAAGACTAGAGATAAATAGAAAATTTGGACATCAAACAGCAGGTTCAAGAGACACATGAAAAGGTAAGAAGAAAAAAAAGGGGGGGTAGAGAGAAAAAAACTTCTATTCAATAAGTTGAAAATGGCTATATCCCAGCATGGGAAAAAGATTCTCATAACTCTTGAGAATTGTTACTCTTACTAAGAGAATATACCTAGTCAGAAGTGATGGACACTCATGACTTATCCATGAGACTGCTATCTAATGGGATGAAACTGGCTATATCCCTACTTGGGAGAAAAACTCAAATAACTCTCAAGAATTGTAACTCTATTAGAATATATTTAGCTAGAACTGAGGGATACTCAGAATTCTCTATGATTCAGATAGAATGATTTAAAAACATCTCCTCCTTAAAAAGGGAGACAGGAAGGAGATGGGAGGAGGAAGGGGATTAAACATGATAAATCTCATTACATTAAAAGGTACAAAATACCTATGGTATTAGAGGGGAAGAAGGAAGGAGATGAGAAACACCTAAATCTTCTTCTCATCAGACTTGGCTTAAAGTTAACTTACACACATACTCAGTTAACTCAAAAAGTATCTAACCTTTCAAGTATTAAAAGGGGAGGGGGGACAGAGAAAGAGAGGGAGATGAAAAAGGGAAACTAATAGAAGGAAGAGAAGGGAAAAGGGAAAAGGGAAAAAAGGAAAAGGGGAAAGAAAGTGGAGGGATATATATAGGAGGGCAAACACACAGAAGAGGGTGGTATTCAGAAACAAAATATTGGGGAATATGGATGGGGGGAGGGGAAAAATACAAACAAATGGAAGATAACATGGAGGGCAATAAAGAGTTAGTAATTATAACTTTGAATGTGAATGGTATGAACTCTCCCTTAATATGTAAGCGAATAGCAGAGTGGATTAAAAAACAGAATCCTACAATATGTTGCTTTCAAGAAACTCATTGGAAGAAGATAAATACATATAGAGTAAAGGTAAATCAAGTTATACTTTTGTAGAAGAATTATTTAAAAGATGCTAGCCATTTATGGCTTGTAGGAGAAAATTCTCAACTTTACACTAAAACTTTCTCTTTATTAAAAATGCAGAAAAGCAAATTAAATATGTGCACCTGAAAAACACCAAAATTTAAGAAGAGAATATTCAGCTATTTACTTGGAAAAATCAGTGTCCAGCTCAGTCCACAGGATCTGTGGCACATGAGAGGACAAACAACAATAAAAAGAAATAAGATTATTTAAAAAAAATTAATGTCCAATGTGAACTCATCCAACCTTTCTGGAGAGAATTTTGGAACTATGGCCAAAAAGCAACACAAATGTGCATACGCTTTGATCCAGCAATACCACTACTGGGTCTATTCCCTGAAGAGATGATGAAAAAGTGTAAAAACATCACTTGTACAAAAAATATTCATAGCAGCACTGTTCGTGATGGCAAAGAATTGGAAATCAAGTAAATGTCCTTCAATTAGGGAATGGCTTAGCAAACTGTGGTATATGTATATCATGGAACACTATTGTTATATTAGAAACCAGGAGGGATGGGAATTCAGGAAGCCTGGAGGGATTTGCATGAACTGATGCTGAGTGAGATGAGCAGAACCAGAAAAACACTGTACACCCTAAGAGCAACATGGGTGTGATGATCAACCTTGATGGACTCATTTCATCAGTGCAACAATCAGGGACAATTTTGGGCTGTCTGCAATGGAGAATACCATCTGTATCCAGATAAAGAACCTTTGAGTTTGAACAAAGTCCAAGGACTATTTCCTTTAATTTAGGAAAAAAACCTGATATCATATTGTCTGATCTTGTTATCTCTTATACTTTATATTTCTTCTTTAAGGATATGATTTCTTTCTCATCACATTTAATTTGGATCAGTGTACAACATGGAAACAATATAAACACTGACAAATTGCTTTCTGTGGGGGGTGCAGGAGGGAAATAAGATTAGGGGAAAAAATTGTAAAACTCAAAATAAATAAAATCTTTAATGGAAAAAAAGAGTGAGGTTATCTCAAAATTCACAGAGATGATAAATATAGAAGTTGGTATCTGAACCCAGGTCCCTGACTATAATTTCAATGATCTTTCCACTGTATTATCCTCTCTAAATGAAATCAATCTTTTTTTTCAAAGAAGGAAACTGAGGTAAAACAATTGATATTTCTATAGCACATTTTTGAGTTCATATATTCTCTCTTTTAATTCTCATAGCAATATTGCAAGCAGATAGTATTTCCACCTTGCAGTGGAAGAAACTAATGTTCAGTTTTCTAATGAAATTTTTAAGGATCACCTAGCCATCAATGCAGGTTTTTGGACTCCAAATTTGTCAAAATCAAAAATTCAAAATGAGTGGAAAGAGCTTATCTGCTTCAGCAAAAAGGACCAGCTCTCTAGCTCCAATTATCATGTTTCACTATAAGATCTCTTCTTTTCTATCTCCCCACAATTCATACAGTAGCCCTCAGCAGAGAGAAAGTGCAGGCTGAATACTCAAGGCAGCTGGATCCCTCATTGGGGAGGGCAGGGAGGGGTAAGGAGAGGCAGGGATGAGGTCTTGGCTCCATCTTTCATGCAGCTGCTGTTTCTGCTCAGCCAACTGCAAGCATCAATTGTGAGGCTGCAGGCAATCCATTCTTAATTTCCTGGGGAAACGAAAAGAGGCAGTTGTTGGAGATTCATATATGTGTAGCTACACATATAAAGCAGCCTTGATACCAGTGAACTTGAGTTCTGTTCTTCATTCCCTAATACCTGATCATAGGTACTGGAGTATGCAAGACCAAGTCAGAATCATTGAGTAGAACTAGATATGCATAAGAATTGATCTCCTCTCATGTGAAAAGAATATGCAGAGAGATTCCTTGGGGTTGTTTTATCAGTGTGGAGCATCTTTATAGTCATGCATCAGTAAACAACAACATCAATAATAATAACTAGCATTTGTATAAAGTTTCAAGGTTAACAAAGTGCTTTACATAAATTGACAATATATGCATATAAAAAAACCCAATACAGCCATAAAAGCCTTTACCTTGGATTGATTTTGGATCATAGAAGAAAATGATATGCAAATTAACTAGGGTCTTGTTTTCAAACACTTGGGGCTACTGGAAAAAATCTTGAATTTGAAAACAGAAAGATTAGTTTGGTTCTGGCTACAATTTTCCAGGGTGGTTACTTTGACTCTCAATTTCCTCACCTGTATATTGGATATAATAATTCCTGGCCCACTTACATAGTCTAGGTGAGGCTCTCAAGTAAGAGAATGCATGAAAGTATTTTAACATTAATGTATCCAGTACTTTGCACATATTAGATGATTAAAATATGTTAATTGAAATAATGAAATGAATTGATCTTGAGAAGAATCAATAACAGCATCTCACTCTAAAATCTTTTGTGATTAAGAATATTGTAGTGAAATGTTCACTAAAGTTGAAGTGAGAAGATTGGATTTTAGCACTGATCAATGTGAATTTATAATCTCTCAAACTTGTTTCTTCCTCTATATAAATGGGGATACAAATAATTGTACTGTTTACTATACAAGGTTGCTGTGAGAAAAGTGTATTGTAACTAGAATGTGTTATATAAATGCAGTATCTAGTTTGGGAGAATCCTCTCAGAGTTAAAGTATCATAGAAAATTTAAGAGCTTAAAGCATAGAGCTTAAAGCAATTTCATGGATTATTTGGTTTACTCATTTTTATAGATGAACAAACTAAAATTCAAAGAGGGTAACTTATCCAGTCATAAAAAAAAAAATAGTGACTGTGCCCAAACTTGAATCCAAGTTTCCTCTTAGTCAGGTCACTTCTATGCTACAAAGATGGTGTTTTTAGGGAAACTAAGGGAGAGATTACTAGCAAAAATCCCCACAAATGTTTTTTCACTTTTGTTAGTGGTTTTGTCAAATCTATATTAGAACAAAATTAAGAGAAATAATGAGCCCACATTTTTACAAAAATGACAATTCTCAAGAAGTCATAAAATTCTACTTTTGTTAACCAATGATTATCTTTCAAAGTAAAAGTACAAATAATATTCATTAAGAATGACACATTATGGGGCGGCTAGGTGGCGCAGTGGATAAAGCAACGGCCCTGGAGTCAGGAGTACCTGGGTTCAAGTCCAGTCTCAGACACTTAATAATTACCTAGCTGTGTGGCCTTGGGCAAGCCACTTAACCCCATTTGCCTTGCAAAAACCTAACAAACAAATGAACAAAAAAAAGAATGACACATTACAATCCATTTCAATATTTTAAAATATCTATAATTTCAATGTTGTGAGTCCTCATTCCACTGATTAATTGACATAGATTCCATGAAATGTCATGGCTGAAATAAAATGAAAGATGACAAAGAAAAACCCTAAACTATCCCTTTGAAGGTCAGCTTAGTCTTTTCTGCTCCATTATCTATATTTTACTCAATCATTGCCAATTCATTGCTCATCCCCAAGTTCCTCCTGGAATATTTTTCAGTCTCGTTTCTCCAAATACTTGCTGGGCATCCTCTTCTAGATGTTGCATAGTAAATATCAAACTTTCAGCATTTTTTCAAATTGAACTCATGAAGTTTTGTCCTGTATATACCTTTTCTCCTAACTTCCCTACTTTTATCAAGTGCACCTCTACCTTTCCAGTCAACTAGATTCTCTAGAAGAGTTTTCCTATTCCTTTTCACTTATTCCCCACAACACATTTGACCACTTAAGTCTTGACCATTCTACCACCACACTATGTCCTATTCATTGATTTCTCTTAATTTAAACTCTCTCTCTCTCTCTCTCTCTCTCTCTCTCTCTCTCTCTCTCTCTCTCTCTCTCTCTCTCTCATTGTATTAGACTCTTAAGTGTTTTCTTTCTTTTTCAATTTGTCCTTTTCCACAAATCTTTTAAAGAGATATTCCCAACATATCCCACCTTTGCTCCAAAATCTTTGGTTGCTCCCATTTGCCAATAAAAGACAAACTTTTCTGTTTGGTGCTGAAATATCTATATAATCTGGAGTTATCTTATCTTTCCAGTATGATGACATATTTACTCATTCTCATTCTCTTCATATTCTACCAAACTGTTAACTGTTTTTTTTGCAAATAAGATTCCATCTCATTCATCCATACAAAATGTTATACAGACTGCTCCCTACATCAGTAATGCTCTGCCTCTTGGAATACTAATTTCTTTCAAGGTTTAGCTCAAGCAGGTTCCATGACAAGAAATCTTTTCTGCTTTTCCCTAGTCACTTGAATTGACTTTCCAGCAAAAAGGGGAGCAGTATCATCTAATTATTATCTTTACACTCACAGATGTCCTGCACAATGCCTAGCTCATAATAAAAATTTAAACAATCATAAAACTTGATGGAATTTGTTAGAATTCATGATTCTTTGGCATAGCCTTCAAGATCGCAGGGTCACCTCCATACCACAAGGTCAGAAAGAGAATATTTATGGGGAAAAAAAGGTAAGACAGGAATAAATGTAAAGTTCTATACCAAGTTGAAAAATTTCACAAGCATAGGATGGAAAAACATAGGTGAAGAATAAGCCTTTTAGGAGTACTGGCAGGGACTTCTGAGAGCTCTCCCTCAAATCATTTCAAATATCATTAAATAATGATTCTAACCAAAGTTTAGATTGGCAAAGTACACAAAAGTGAAACAATTTTTCAGCCCAAGACAACTTGAAAGTTCTGTGAGATGGATCTGTTACACTGAGGTTAGAAAGGGCCCACAGCACAGTCTAGGCCATCTTGTAGTGAACCAGCTCCAGCCATTCAGGAATAGACTTCAGGGTGCCTGTGTCCATGGCATTGGTGGAAGTTTCCAGACCTCTTAGCTCAGAGATTGCCAGGGACAATTAGGAAGGTCAGCAGGAAAACTGCTACACCAGAGAAAGAGATTGCAGACTATAGTCCAGATCATCAGACCTCAGGACAGAGCCTGTTCTCCCACTCCCAAGGGTATCTGTAACAGATCTAGTGAGGCACCCAGTATTGAGGTACTGAGCAGCTCATATATGGTAAGGTGATTGGGGAGATTGCAGACATCTCTTTGCTCTTCCTGAGGCAGGATTCTGTTGCTTCATTCTTGCTCTGATCCAGGTCACAGTCTGGGGTCCCAGACTCAGGAAGAGGAACACAACAGAACTTATTGCCTGAAGCAGGGCAGGGACCCTCCTCATGGATGTAGGACAGAAAGGAGTGCTTGTGTTCAGCCACAAACCAGACCACAAGTCAGGAGAGTAGTCATAGCCTGTATCATAAGATTTTGGAATAATTGAGAACTTGCAAGTCCCTGGGGGATATCCTTGAAAAAAGTTGCAAAAAAAACCCTCAAAATTTTGGGTCAGTTTCCTCCACCCAGAAGTGAAGCTCCACCTTAGCAAAGAGTTAAAGCCAAGTTATAGATTGCAGAAATAAGTAAACAACAGAAGAAAAAAAATTGACCATAGACAATTACTTTGGTCATATGGGAACATCAAAATACACAATCAGAAGATAAAAAACCTCAAAGCTCCTGAAAATTATGAATTAGTCTGAGGCTATGGAAGAACTCAAAATAGATTTTGAAAATCTAGTAAGGGAGACAAAAAGAGGGAGACAAGTAAGGGAGAAAAAACTAGGAAAAGAAATGAGAACAATGACGACAAAATCATGAAGATAGAGTCAGCAGCTTGGTGAAGGAGATTGGAAAAAAATGAAGAGAATAATATCTTAAAAACTAGTTTGGGGGCAGTTGGGTGGCACAGTGGATAGAGCACCAGCCCTGGAGTCAGGAGTACCTGAGTTCAAATCTGGCCTCAGACACTTAATAATTACCTAGCTGTGTGGCCTTGGGCAAGCCATTTAACCCCATTGCCTTGCAAAAAACCCCAAAAACTAGTTTGGATCAAATGGAGAAAGTAGTTCATAAGGCTAATGAAGAGAAGAATACCTTAAAAAAACAGAAGTGGCCAAATGGAAAAAAGAGATACAAAAGTTCTTTGAAGAAAACATTTCTTTCAAATGTAGAATGGAGCTAAGGGAAGCTGATGAACTTTGTGAGAAATCAAGAAATAATAAAACAAAATCAGAAGAATGAAAAACTAGAATAAAATGTGAAATATCTCATTGGAAAAATAACTGACTGGAAAAAAAAAGATCCAGGAGAATAAATTTTAAAATTATTGAACTATCTGAAAGTCATGACCAAAAAAAAAAACAAAGCCTAAAATTTTCATGAAATTATCCAGGAAAATTGCCTTGATATTGTAGAAGTAGAGGGTAAAATAGAAATGGAAAAATTCTACCATTCACCTCCTGAAAATGATCCCAAAATGAAAACTGTCAGGAATATATATACTGAAATTTCAGAACTCCCAAGTCAAGGAGAAAGTCTTGCAAAGAGCCAGAAAGATAGAATTCAAATATCATAGTTATAGTCCAGATAACACAAGATTTAACAGCTTCTACATTAAATGATTGTAGTACTTGGAATATGATATTCTGGAAGGTAAAAGAGCTTTGATTACAATGAAGAGACAACTATGCAGCAAAATTGGACTTACTCTATTAGGAAAAATGATGGGTATTCAGTGAAATAGGGGACTCTTAAACTTTCCTGATGAAATGACCAGAGCTAAACAGAACATTTGATTTTCAAATACAAGACTCCAGTAAAGCATACAAAAGATAAACAAGAAAGAAAAATCATAAACAACTTAATGATATTGAACTTCTTATATTCCTGTATGAGAATATGATACTGATAACTCATATGAACTTTCTCATTTATTAGGGTCATTAGAAAGACCATATATGGACAAAACACAGGTGGGAGTTGAATTTGAAGGTTTAATACATTAAAAAGAAGGAATTAATGGGGGAGAAAGGAGTGTACAGGGAGAAAGTAAAAGGAGAGGTAGAAGGGAGTAAGTTATTTTAAATAAAAGAGGCAAGAAAAGTTTTTGCAGTGGAGTGGAATGGAGGAAGGTGGAGGAAGTGAATGAGTCTTTCATTGGAATTTATTTAGAGAGGGAATAACATACATACTTTGGATGAAGAAATCTGTCTTACTATAGAGGAAAATCAGAGAGGAAAGGTATGGGAGAAAGGGAAGGGGGAGGAGGGGCAGTATAGGTGAGAGAAGGGAGGGAAGATCCTGGAAGTGGGCAGTCAGATAAAATATGCTTTGTTGAGGAACATTGTGAAAGAAGAGGGAGAATTAGAATGAGGGCTGGGGGAAGGTATGGAGGGGAATGTTAGTAATAACAACTGTGGGAATAAAATATTTAAACAAATTTCTCTAATAAAGACCTCATTTCTCAAATGTAGAGAATTGAGTCAAATTTATAAAACATAACCAGCACTTCCCAGTTGATAAATAATCAGGAGTTACCAAGTTTTCAAAAGAGTTT
Organism: Macrotis lagotis; assembly: GCF_037893015.1. Lineage (NCBI taxonomy): Eukaryota > Metazoa > Chordata > Mammalia > Peramelemorphia > Peramelidae > Macrotis > Macrotis lagotis. The sequence continues at coordinate 259,661,042 of NC_133658.1, read as the reverse complement.
ATAAATACATTCTATTTAATTATTTTTTATAAATGTCCTACCTCACTATTGATAGGAAAAATGTGGGTTGGGACAATTCTGAGACACTACCTTATTGAATTGGCTAATAGAAAAGAAGAAGAAAATGCCAAATGTTGAAAGAACTGTAGGGAAATTGAGACATCGATACATTGTTGGAGGAGTTGTGAAATGATTCAACAATTCTGTAAAGCAATTTGGAACTATACCCAAAGAGTTATAAAACCATGACTACCCTTTGGTCCAGCAGTGCTACTGCTAGGTCTATATTCTAAAAAAAAATGGAGATATAGGAAGAAAAGAATCTGTTTTATATATATTATACACACACACACACACACACACACACACACACACACACACACACACATATATATAATATATAAATATAGGAACATTTATAGCAACTCTTTTGGAAGACAGGAAGCTGGAGATAGGGTATGCCCAGAGATTGGGGAATGATTGAGCAAGTGGTGGTATGTGATTGAGATGAAATTCTGATCTGTTATGGGAAAAGCATGCTATGGGAAATGATGAGCAGGTTGCTTTCAGTACAAAGCTTACATGAGCAGATGCAATGGGAATGTGCTTTATGCAAAGTAACAGCAATATTGCAAGGTGGTCAGCTATGAATGCCCCACCTTTTCTCAGTAATGCTGTGACCCAATGGAACTCTAAAGGACTTATGAAAAAGAATGGTATCCTTCCCAGAGACCGAGTTGATGATGTCTTAATACAGACTGAACATGCTTCTTTTTTTCCTTTCATTTTTCTTGAGGTTTCTCTTTTTTTGTAGGGGGGAGGGAGTTAAGTTTACTTTTACAATATGGTTATTACAGTAATGTTTTTCATACTATACATTCTTAACCTACACCAAGAAACTTGCCATCTTAAAGAGGGGAGATGGGTGAGAGAAAGGGAGAGAATTTAGAACTCAAGTTTTTGGAAGTAAATGTTGAAACTTCTTTTTGTGTGTATTGTGAGAAAAAAGAGAAATTAGAAAAGTAACCTCTTTGGAAAAAAATTAAAAAGATAGAGACTGGAAGAAAATTTAAGTGACAGATTTTCTTTATTATTAATTAATTCTAAATTATTAGCTAATTAATTATTAAATTACTCTTCATGTTTTTAACCAGAATGCAAGTGTGTTTCTTTTAAAGCAGAATACAGATGTCTCACAAGGTCTTCCCTTATCTCCATAGTTAAGTCATCTTTCATTCTTGAAATTTGTCTTATTGAAAATTTACTTACTTCTATGTGTAGTATAACACATTAATAGAGTATAAGCTCCTTGAAGTCAGAAACTATTTCCTTTGTGTTTTTATATTCTGAGTACTTTTGCACAGAGCAGGTGCTAAATAGATACTTGTTGAATTGAAATGAAGAACATTGCCATCAGTATGTAAGAGCACATCCCTCCCTACCTAGTATTTTTCTAACCTGAGCTGATTTATACAGATGACTTGCCACATTTCAAACTGATGGCTCTTTTGGTTTCAGAAGAACATGTGCTAGAGAGACAGTTATATATGGAACTTCTATGTTCCAGCCTTGGTCCTTACTCTCTAAAGCACCATTACTATATATCAGAAGCATCAACCATTCCCTCTCTGGAAGCATGTCTATAGGAAACTAGTAATATTTCCTAATACTTTGAGCTCTATTCCATGCAGTCTTTTGCTTAGGGAATTTTTCTTGACATATTTGAATAAATCTATAAGAAGAAAGAAAAAATCTTAAAACCTTATTAGGTGAAAAATAAAACAAAACAAATAACCACAACCCTTCTCATTACCTTAATATGAATAATTGAATGGAGAACTTCAATAAGCTTATTGAATATATCTGTGTTTCTATGACCAAGTTGTATAAATGGGTGAGGCCTGGGAAAAATCTATTTAAATAAGTGTTAAAAGCTAATTAGAGTGGTCACAGTATTTCAGACATGGGATGCTCCTTAGAGATCAGCTAGTCATATACTGACAGAATCTCACACTTTGAAAAGACCCCAAAGGTCATCTAGTAAAATTTTTAGCTGAGAAGTGGGTTGGTGTGGTAGAAAGGTCACAGATTTAGAGTTGGGAGCCCTGAGTTCTACCATGGCTTTACCACTTTTGGGGCACTGAGCAATTTACTTCTCAGACTTTGTTCCCACATCTATAAAATGAGGCAGGTGTTTTAGATAAGCTTTAAAGTCTCTTCCAGTTCTCAATCTGTTGAAGGAATTCCTTCTACAACTTTCCTGTTATGTGCTCATCTAGTCTCCATATGGGCTCTAATATGGCTTCAGATACTTACTAGATATTTGACCCTGGGCAAGTCACTTAACCTGGTTTGCTTTAGTTTCCTCATCTGTAAAATGGATGTAAAATACAAAACAATTCCAGTTCCTTTGTCAAGAAAACCCAATTTGAAAATGATTGAATAGCAACTGTAGAGAGGAAGGGACAGCAGTTTCTACCCTCTGATTATTAGAACATTTTTCTTTATAGCAAGTCTGGGCTTGCTTCTCATTTCACCCATTTTTCTTAGTTTTTCCCCCCTCTACCAGTAACTGCCACCCATTAGACCTGGCATTTTCCTCTGGGGTCAAATAACAAGTTTAATCCTTTGTCCACAAGCCAGTACTTCAAATAATTGAAGACTACTGTTCTGTCCTGCTGAATCTTCTCTTGTTCAGGCTAAACATTTCAAGTTCTGTCAAATGATCCTTATATGATTTGAACTGAAGGTCTTTCACAATCCTGGCAAGTGTAAAGGAGAGTTCATCCAAAGAGAGATAAGAGGTTTGAGGAGGGAGAGAGATCATTTAGCACTGGGAAAATTGAGGAAAGTTTCATGGTTGAAGTGATACAAGCAGGAAAAGTTATTTAAAAAGTTTGTCAACTGATTTTGGTAAATCTATCTTGCCACCAGAACTAGAACTGTGAAGAGTTGAAGAGCTTATGAATAATTCCTCCCATGTTTTGAGTATGGTTTTATCAGCAAAAAAATATTCCCTTTTCTAAGCATCACATAGTCATATTGTTATTAGAATAAATTTTATTTTTCTACCTGAAAATCCAAGGGTTCAACTGCAGAGGACAGTTCTTAAACCCAAAGGGCAGTGATAACAGGATGACCAGAGAAAGGAGTGCTTAGTTTCTCTGAACTGCAGCCAGAGGTAGTGCCAGGAGGTGGCTGGCAGATTTGAAGAGCCATTTGCATTTGATTATTTCTCTAAGGTTTTCTAGGCTGTAGATATAAAGGATCTGCTAAAAGAAGTAAATAAGCACCTTTCTTGGTCTCTCTTTTTTATTGCTATTAAGCCCCAAAGATCCTAGTCAGCTCTAAAGAAAAAGAGGAGGCTAGAAAAAAACTACTTAACTCTTTGTATCCATGGGAGTATTTAGACTGGAAAAGTGCAGGCAAAAGAAGTCTGAAATGACTAAGCTCAAGGTAATTCTCAATGTCAGTACATTTGTTTATACCTTTCCTTGGGGTTTGGGTGGGCAAAACTTAGGGAAGGGTGGAGTTACAAGGGACTGTGATCCCCCAATACACCAAAAAGTCAAGGGTTTGCTTCCATGACAAATCCAAGTAAATTTTTCTTTCTAGATGAGTTCAAATAGGTAGGGGGGTTTCCAAGATTTTTTTAAAATGGACATTTTGGATGGGGGGAGGGGTGTAGTGGACCTTGTCACAGAAGATGGAACTCACCAAATTGACAAGAGAATTTTAGGTATTGTTTATGGGTTCCTATGTCTCTTTTAATGTCCTATTTTTGCTATTTGTTCTTTTGTTATCATTGTTGTTTTTCATTTTCTGTGGGGTAAAATAAACCTATCCTTCTGCCTGATATGTCTTGGGATATTTTCAAGGACCTGGAATACATTTTTATCATATCTGTGAAGACTTAAATACAAACCATATTCTGAAATTTCCCAGATGGAACTCTGGGTAGGGGCAGTATGTACCAAAGAGATATCACTATTTTTGTACACTGCCAAGATAGAATCAAGTCCATGTAGACTTTGAAGTTGTACATTTGTTACATAGAGATTATATGACTTCTATAAACTATGATCAAAAATGAAAATAATGCAAAGCAGAGTGTGAAAAGTTCATGAGAGGCTCAAAATTCTATTAATTTCAGAGAAGAGAGAGAGATTTCTTGGTTGGTTGGCAGAAACTGGGATGAGGGCCATGAAACTTTAACTAAAATAGCATAAGTAACAATACTGTGATGGTAAAGCATGGCATGTTCACAGGACCATAGACTTAAAGGCTGTCTAGATGACTCTGTCTGTTGATGCTGGGGCCTTAGATTAGGTTTTGAACCCAGTTTCTCTAATTTGGTGTTGTGGTTTTGTAGTAGCTTTTCATTGTCCCACACTGCTAAAAGCATAACTGGTTTGACTGGGTTACTTGGCATGCAGAGGGAAGTTGTATGAAATAAAGCTTTTGGAAAGATAGAGACCAGAGTCATTTTGTTGAAGTTTTTCAATGCCAATCATGGGGTACAGACCATACTAGATAGGAATCTATCCACTCAGCTCATACACAGAGCTGGTCTGCGGCATCATCACACATACAAGCCACACAACTGGGTTGCAGCGATGTATGCTTTTGTGAGGGGAGACAATATGCACTTGATAAAGAACAACATAAGCGAGGTTACTGAATGCAGATGGAATTTTAATGCTTATCTAATGGAGAGCTTATTGGAAAAGTGCCAACATGTGGCTGGAATCAGCAGCCCAGGGCCATGAGCAGAACATCACAGAAACGAAGATAAGGCAGGATAGGACTGAATTAGCATGTTTGGAAAAAGAAGGCCTTTGAAGAAATGTTTTCTTTCTGTGTGGTTTGGGTATAAGCAGGAAGCCTAATTTCCTCTTCTCCTTAGGGGGCCTGTGTATATTAAGGTGCCATCCTGGTTGCATGTTTAATATGTGCTTCCTCCCTTGCTTTCATTATATTTTCAGGCTTCATTCAATGCATTTTTGAAAAACCATAAAGCAATGCTGATCCCTCTTAGTACTTGAGAGCACATCATTAAAGGTATTTGTCCTTGGTTTCTAAAGCTCATTGAGAAAGGAGTTTAGGAATAAAGAACTTTATCCACATATCTAATTTTCAAAATATGATGGCAAATCTGTAAAGAGGTAGAGCATTTGTTTATATGGTAACTAATAGCTGCTAGGTTTCTTTTGATTTTAATTCTTTTGAGGGGAGTAAAAATAATCATAGGGAGAGAGATGAACAGACTTTTGATTTCATTGGTTTAGGTAATTTCCATTTTGGAAACTGAACTAATCTATACAGATTGGTCTTGAGAAGTTACATAGCCAATATAACCAAGAGATGGGACTTGAACACAGATTTTCCTAACTTCAAGGTTTTCTGTCTCTTCACTAAGCCAGACTCCCACTAATAATATAAATAGCTGGAAATTGAATAGAACTTCATGGTTACCCAACACTTTCCTCACAGCATCTTCCTTGGTCCTCAGAGCAGTTCTGCGAAGTAGGAGAGATCAATATCGTCATTCTTATTTTTTATATATGGGCCCATTAAGACTCTGAGAGCTAGACTATGTGACTAGCAAGGGGCCAAGTGAGTTCTAGAATCTTGGTTTTCTGACTCCTGGAGAGTGTTTCTTTTCCCTAACCATGCTGGTTGTCTTGCGGCATTCAAAAGTGCATTGAAATGTGAAGCAGCAAACTGAGAGAAGTGTGAATAAATGCCTGTCTGAGGCAAAGTGATTTTTTTAAATAGAAAATGCACTTTAATTAAAAGCTATGCTTTTTATATCTGTTCATTTGATTGTGTATTTTAATGAAATTTTCAGATAAAGGACATCATTAATTTATGTGCCTGCCTCCCAATGTAGTTCTCTTATATTTGCTTTCACTATAATGATTTTTTTCCAATTTCATTCACCCAATTAAGCAATACCAGATATCCCAGGTTTATTTCAGGTGGTGGCAGCAAAACACTCCACTATTTAATACTATCTGCATTCTATCCATGCTATAAAGTGTTATGTATATTTGTCCATGTGGTCAGACAAGTCTTGCCGAGATGTGGAGAACCATTTATGATTATTTAAAAACATTGGGGCTATTGGTTCTTACTTAAAGTAAATGGTATTAACAAATTTCTGGTAGTGTGATAAAGAATCGTATCTTTGCTTTTCAAAGTTCCAAAGTCTTATGTTTCATAGATTTTTGACTTATCAAGAATGTCAGGATACAAGCAGGTAAGGACATTTTAATTTCTAATAATCCCCTTCAAAGTAAATTAATATTCTAAATGTCTCTTAACAAACTATGTCAAAAGCATTTTGAATTGAATGTCTTAGATACATTTTCAATTCAACACATCCAAAATGGAACATATCATCATTCTCCCTAAATTCTCCATTCTTTGCAACTTTCCTCTTACTGTTAAGGGTACCATCAATTATTTTCCCAGTCACTCAGTTTTGCAACCTAGTTATCATGCTTTACTCCTCTTTTTCTCAAATTATCCCCATATTCAATCTATTTCCAAGTTCTATTGATTCTACTTTTATTTCATCTCTCATATACACCCCTCTCTTCTCTGACACCAAAGTGGTCCATGCCTTCATCATCTCAATCCTCTACTATTGCAATAGTCTGTTAGGTGGTTTCCCAACCTCAAGTTTCTCTTCATTCTATTCCATTATCCACTCAATTGTCAAATTAATCTTCTCAAAGGACAGTTCTGACTAGGGTCCTCTCCTTCCCTCACTATTCAATAATCACTAATGTCTCTCTATCACTTTTAAAATCACATATGAAATCCTGTTTGGCATTCAAAACCCTTCCTAATCTGATCCTTTCCTATCTTTCCTGTCTTCTTACATTTTATTTCTCTCTGGCCAAATTATTTGTGATTTCATGTGGCTATCTTCCTCTTTGCTGTTCCTTACACTAGATATTCCATTTCTTGACTGCATTTTTACTGACTGTCTCCCTCTTTATCTCCATCTCTTGGTCCCCTTATCTTCCTTCAGGTCCTACTTAAAATCCCACTTTTTACAAATTCCTTTTTTGATCCCTCTTAATGCTAATGCCTTTCCTCTGTTGATCATTTTCAATTCATTAAGGATAGGGGTTTTTTTTTACATAGTTTGCATGTTGTCTCTTTAATTTGATTGTGAGCTCTGATTTAGAAACCTTTCTTGAATCCCTAGTGCTTGCATAATGTTTAGCACAAATTAGGTACTTGTTACTTTATTAACTTGATAAGAAAGCCAACTGGGATTTTACCAAAGTAATTGATAAAAATTTTAAATAGCACAACTATTCACATATCAATGAGGCACTTGATTTGAGATTGTCTTCTGTGTTGACACACATACTCAAAAAGATGTGATCTTATTTATAACACTAATAAGTATGACTAATATATATGTAGTTGTTTAAGTTTTGCAAGGTGCTAACATGTATATGTATATAGATGTATGTGTATATATGTACACTTATATGTATATATCCATATCATATGTTATTTTATTTTATTCTTACTGATTTGTAAAACTATTATTATGCCCATTTGACAGATAAGGAAACTGAGGCTGAGAAAGATTAATTGACTTAATCAGGGTTATGAATTTCTTAATTGTCTGAAGCATGATTTGAATTTAGATCTTCTTTATTCCAAGTCCATAACTCTTTCTACTATGCTGCCACATAAGACATGTATATGTTGTCTATCATGGGGACATATCTGTACCTGCTGATCTTATGTGACTCTTGTTCATATCCTCCCATAAGTTTGACACAGGGGGCACACCCAAAGTAATAGGGAAGTTTTTCACTTTCTTTTATCATTCTTTTAATGTGATATGGAAGTTATTATAGCTTTCAAAGAATCTTAAATACTTTTGGTCATTTGTCAAGTTTGTGGCCTGCCCTGCTGAATCAAATCCTTTATTGTAGGCAACAAATAAAATGTAATACATAATCTTGTATTTTATATAGATATATGTCTATATATACTATATATCTTATGGTCAGCTGGATGAAGCTGAAGATTTACTATACTGGAGTATCATTTTCAAAGACCTGACTTTTCTAATATCCTCCTCAAGCCTGACTCCCATTGATGCATTCAAGATTTTATAGGAATGAAAAATAAGCATTAACATTGGTAGTTATTATTGGTAAACATGGTCAAGAACAACACAAGCCATGTTCTTTGAAACACAAAATATGTTTCACAAAAAATTAAGAGAATAAATTGCTCAATGTTTTTAAAATTATTTTTATTTCTGTATGAATTTTCTATGTATATACTTGTATGTTTTGCAGTGTTATTCCATCACCTTTATTTTTCTTAATGTCACTCCTGTTTTTTCTAGAATCACGTAACAGTGATGTGAGAGAACAAATGGAGTAGTTTCATTGAATTTGATGGTGAAAATTAGTGCAAATTGATTGCAATCCTTTTTTTAAACTGATATTTCCCTTTTTATGATCATATGAGGAAATATGCTAATGATCTGAGTTCAAATTTGACCCCAGATATTTACCAACTGTGTGACCCAGGAAAGTCATGTAAACTCTGCCTGTCTCAGTTTCCTTATCTGTAAAATGTAGATTATAATAGTACCTTCCTCCCTTGGTTGCTGTGAAAAAAAATGAAATTATATTTGTAAATCATCTTGGAGTGCTTTATAAAAGCCAGATATTATATCATTCCTCACCATATGATTTTATACATGAATTTATAAATTCATTTTCAAAATGTGACTTCTGTCATATCTCTCTATTTGGAAAATAAATACTTAAATTTGTCGAGTAAGATTTTTTGTGACAATTCTTCATCCTTTTTATTGCAAGTGATCTTTAACAGTTAAATTTCTATGTGAAATTATTATAATTGTGATTTAAGAATTTTCCTCCATGAAAGTTTCATTTTGAGGGACACTCATATCATATTTTAATAGATCAGTTTAGAGTTGTTTAAAATTGCATATTTTTTGTTTATGTTTATTTCTTTATTCCAGTTTCCTATTCATTTTAATTATTCCTCTAATAAATTAGAAGCCTTACTATAAAGACACCTAATAGATATTTGATCCCCACATCAATAATGAATAATTTTCTGTCAAAATGAAATCAATTTGATTTTGTGTGTATAATGTTCAGTGGTCAGTGTGTTTCACACCTTTTGATTCTTACCTTGAAGAATATATTCAAAATATAAAAGTATGAGACTTTTGGCTAATACATAATTCTTTGTCATATTTTTTCTTTATTCCAGAACCAAATCTTCCCATATACTTTTAACCTATCTCCCCATGCCCATCTTCTCATTGAAATCATTGTTTTGTAAAATCTCATCAAATTCCTCAGAAAATTTATATAAATTTCATTATCTACAACAGTGTTGTTACATCAGCTACAATTATTTTTATGATGATCTTAATTTCTTATTATGAGCTTGTCAAAATGAGATATCCAACTGTACCATGACATGATGATTCTTACTGCTTTGCATAGACAATAAGATCAAAGAACCCAATTCCTTTATTTCCTTTCCAAGGAAAACTTTTGTGCCAATCTTCCATGTAGCTTCAATTTACTATTCTGTATTGATTTATATTGAAAATGTAAATATTGTCCCCTTATTAGTCAGTGAAAGAAAATCTTATCTGGATTACCAGAAAATAAAATCTAGCGTGACAATGTTTCATTATAGCATTCCTATAGATAACCTGGTATGTCAAATTATCCAAAAATGTGTACTGAAGTTATCTATACCTGCTCATCCCATAGGACTCATTTCAAGCCTTTCCATAAGTTTGCAAATGTATGGGAAGATTTCTTTACTTTCTCCTGATATTGTGAAGATACAATTGAAATACTCTGGCTGTCACTTGTCATTATTTTCCATCATCTTATGAAAACATCTTTTAAACTTGTTGCATTCTGTTCAGATCTACTATATTCCACTTCACTGTTCTCTATGTGAAATTCATTTTCCACAACTGTATTTTATGTTTTTCTGTCATAGAGCAACATCTAGCCGAAATCAGTATTTAAAACATTGACCTTAGTTTTCATGGAAAGTGTAGATCATTAAAAAAAATTTGCAACTTCCCATAAGCAATCTATTTTGCTCTCATCTTCTCACACACTGTGGGCTCAACTCATTGTTCACCTGCACTGTCCATTTTAGATATACACACTGATTGGAAACCATAATGAATTGTTCATACAAATTCATTTTGAAATATCAACAAACATTTGTTAATAGATCTTTCCTATATACATCGTCCATTCCATCTTTTTTTGAGTGATGAAAGAGCTCTTCCAAGAGACTCTGCAATCTTGTGAAGTTTGGAGATATTGGGATAGTACAACCTGCAAACAAGACCCTCTAAAAGATATCACAATATATGGAGAAACTTTCTTCAACTAGCAATTTGTGCTGCATCATCTCAATCACAATTGTGAACACTGTTAAGCAAGTATTCATCTCTTTGCTTGATGCTTTACCTGATATTTATGCCTAAAGGTTGTTGGACAGGGTCCTTGCTTACTATCATTTTATCTTATAAGAGATGTCAAATAATTTTGCTGTATGGATTAGGAACACCTTGTTGGAAAAAACGATTGGAAGGTGACATTTTGCTCTACTAAATTATATGCTATTTTGCAGTCAACAAACAATAATCACAAAGGGATTTGTGTTTCTTAGAGCTTTCAGTTAATTGTGAAATAGTAAAAATGTAATCCATTACTAAATGTCACTTGCAAAAGTCTTTTTTCCATATTAATTCCCCACATTTAGGTTGCCCTCACTTCATGTACACATGAATAATAAAAGTTTTGTAGACAGAATAGGCATATATATTAAAAGTTATTTGTTTTCACTTTTTTCTGTATTAATAAGGGACAAGGATTTTTTGCTCCCTTTTGCTCTCTTCCCCCTTTTCAGATATCTTGTATATTAATTACTCACAGTTGAAATATCTGCCTCCAGTACATGTTTCTTCTAAAAATAATTCATCCCAAAGCACATCTGGCGGTGTACATTTTATAATACTATTTCCACTTTCTTTTTGTTGTGTTAGTATCTATTAGGGTCCCTATCATACCATTGGTTTAGTTATTCAATGCGGACTAGATATAATTTTTCTTTTAAAATTATTGAAGTCATCTTCAAAATTTAATGGTGAAGACTTCCAAAGCCAAGATGGTGGAGCAAGCAATAAAACTCCATAATTTCCTCACATTCATTTCTAAGCAAGTAGCCCTTCCAAACAAATCCTAGAACTGTGAGACTAGAAAAATGGCAAGGCGAAGCAATCTTTTAGCCCAAGAAACTTGGACGATCACCAAGAAAGATTTGTTTTACTCAGGTATAAGGAGAACAACACTTCAGGTCAGGAACCATTCCAGTAGGCCAGCAGGCAAGCCCCATCTAAGTGGGATTTCCTGAGCCCCATTGGGTAAAGCAGGCAATCACTTATAACAATACACCTGCATCTGTTTCAACATAGCCAGGCAACCTGCAGTGGGCAGACAGCCACATACTTCATAGCCCTGGGAAAGACAGCAATATTACATTGATCTCAGGACACACTAGACACCAGTACCAGGACCCCAACTCAGCTCCAGGGAAGTAGTCAGATCTTTATAGCCTTCAACAGCATCAGCTAATCCCCTGAATGTAGCACTAGACAAGAGAATCCTCCATGGACCTCAGTGTAACATCAGTGCACCATCATATAAGGAGCTAGGTCTCACAGTCCTTGGCATTATAAGCCTGTGACAATGCCCCTTCAGGCCCAAAAGCAGAACTCAAACTTAAAAGAAAGGCAAAAGGCAAAAAAAAAATGAACAATTAACAATAGCAAAACAAAATAACAAAAAAAAGAAAGAATTTGACCATAGGGAAGATCAAGATATAAACTGAAAAAGATACAACAAAAAAAACTCAAAGAAAAATGAGGAAGTAGTATCAAGCCCAAAAAGAACTCATAGAAGAGGGGAAAAGCCCAAAAATCATATAAGAAAGGAATAAGAAAAACTGGGGAAAAGTGAGAGTGATGCAAGAAAAACTATAAAAAACCCAACAGCTTGGAAAAAGAAAATATTACCTAAAAAGTAGAATTGGTCAAATGGAAAAGGAATTTCAAAAATTCAATGAATAAAACAATTCCTTAAAAAGTACAATGGATCAAATGAATTAGGAAGTACAAAAGTTAACTGAGGAATTCCTTTAATGAGTTAGAAAAAGTTGTAAGTAAATTCATACAGAGAAATAAAAAGTCAAGACTTTCCAGGGATTCAGTCTTACCAGATAAAAACTTGTATTATAAAGCATCAGTCATCAAAACTGTCTCGTATTGGCTAAGAAACAGAGTGATGGATTGGTAGAATAGACTAGGTGCAATAGCAGGAAATGATTATAGTAATCTGCTGTTTGATAAACTCAGAGTCCAGCTATTGGGATAAAAACTCTCTCTTTGATAAAAAACTGTTGAGAAAATTGGAAGTTAGTATGGAAGAAACTTAGATTAGGCCAACACTTCACACGCTATACCAAGATATGATCAAAATGGATACAGGATTTAGACACAAAAAACAATATTATAAAGAAACTAGAAGATCAAAGAATAGTTTACCTGTCAGATCTATGAAAAGGGAAGTAGTTTATGACCAAAGAAGAGATGGAGAACATTATTAAAAACAAACTAGATAATTTTTATTACATTAAATTTAAAAGCTTTTGCACAGACAAAACCACTGTCACCAAGATCAAAAGAAATGTAGTAAATTGGGAAACAATTTTTATAACTATCATTTCTGACGAAGGACTCATTTATAAAATATACAGAGAACTGAGTCGAATTTTCAAAAAAATAAGCCATTCCTCAATTGGCAAATGGTCAAAGAATATGCAAAGACAATTTACAGCTGAGGAAATCAAAGCAATACATAGTCATATGAAAAATTGCTCGAAATCACTACTTATTAGAGAAATACAAATTAAAGCATCTCTGAGGTACCACCTCACACCTTTCAGACTGACAAATATGACCAGAAAGGGCAGTGATCAATGTTGGAAGGGATGTGTGAAATCTAGGATACTAATACATTGGAGCTGTGAACTCATCCAACCTTTCTGAAGAGCAACTTGGAATTATACCCAAAGGGCAACAAAAATGTGCATACCCTTTGATCGAGCAAAACCACAACTGGGCCTATGCTCTGAAAAGATTATGAAAAAGGGCAAAAACATCACTTGTACAAAAATATTCATAGCATCCATGTTTGTGGTGACAAAGAATTGGAAATCAAGTAAACGTCCTTCAATTGAGGAATGGCTTAACAAACTGTGGTATATGTATGTCATGGAACACTATTGTTCTATTAGAAATCAGGAAGGATGGGAATTCAGCAAAGCCTGGAAGGATTTGCATGAACTGATACTGAGCAAAATGAGCAGAACCAGAAAAAAACATTGTACACCTTAACAGTAACATTGGGGTGACCAACCTTGATGGACTTGCTAATTCCATCAGTGCAACAATCAGGGACAATTTGGGGTTATTTGTGATGGAGAATAACATCTGTATCCAGAGAAAGAATTGTGGAGTTTGAACAAAGCCCAAAGACTATATTACCTTTAATTCGGAAAAAGGGTACCTTATTAATGTAATTTTTGCTATCTCTTATACTTTCCTTTTCTTCCTTGAGAATATGATTGCTCTTTCATAACATTCAACTTAGGTCAATGTATACCATGGAAACCATGTAAAGACTAACAGACTACCTTCTATGGGGTGGAGGGGGAGAGGGAAGGAAGATTGAGGGGAAAATTGTAAAACTCAAAATCAATAAAAGCTTTCTAAAAAAATTAACTGAGGAAAACAAGTCCTTAAAAGTGAAAATTGGATAAGTGGTAGCTAATGATTCTATAAGACATTAAGAATCAATCAAATATGGGACTCCAGCCCTGGCATCAGAAGGACCTGAGTTAAATCCAACCTCAGACACTTAATAATTACCTAGCTGTATGACCTTGGGCAAATCATGTAACCCCATTGCCTTGTAAAAAAAAAGAATCAATCAAATTCAATAGAATGAAAAATAGAAGAAAATATAAAGTATATTTGAAAAAGACTAGGAAAATAGAGTAAAAAAAGATAAAGTCAGAGCCACTGGAATTTTTGAAAGCTGTAATCAAAAGGGGGACCCAGAGAGCATCGTTCAAGTAATCACCAAGAAAAACTGCCCTGCCATCCTGGAACCCGGGGAGAAAAGAAGTTGAAAGGATCTACCTTTCACCTCAGGAAAGAGATCTCAAAATAAAAAAAACTCCAAAGATAGTCATATTATAGAACTATCAGATCAAGGGAAATATATGTAAATTGAAAGAAACAGTTCAAAGATTGGGAACCACAATCTGTACTACACAGGATTTAGCAGTAGAAATATTAAAGGACCAGAGGTCATGGAACATGATATTCTGCAAGGCAAAGGAACTAGAAGTACAACAAAAAATCACTTCTCTAACAAAATAAACATGATAATTCAAGGGGAAAAAATGATCATTCATTGGAATAGAGGAATATCAAGCTTCCGTAAGAAGACAAAAACATAAACTCCCCTCCCTCCCAAGAATAGAGAAACCTTGAGAATAGTGAGAGAGGTAAAAAAGTGTGCTTCAATCTGTGTTCAGATTCCATTGGACCTGTCTCTATAATGAGTTGCCTTCTTAATCATAAGTCCACCAGAGAAGTTGCTTCAAAATCTTTTCCTACAGTAGCTATTACTAGCTATATTTCCCTCCATTCTTTTCTGCATTCACATTTATTATATTCTATCTCTCCTTTCATCTTGTCCCTCCTAAGAAGAGTGTTCTATTTGACCACCTTCTCCCATGATCTTCCCTCTCCTACAACCTACACCCCCTCCCCACCCCCCATCCCCCTTATCCCATCCCTTTCCTCTCATTTTACTCTAGGGTAAGATAGATTTCTATACCCTTTAAGAGTATATATTATTTCCTCTCTGAGTCATTTATGATGAAAACGAAGGCTCACTTATTCCCCCATTCCTTCCCCTGTTCCATTTCATTGCAAAAGGTTTTTCTTGACTCTTTTATGTGAAATATCTTAGCCCATTCTTCCTCTTCTTTTCCTCCCTCCCAGTACTTTCCTTTATCACTCATTGATTCCATCTTTATATTAAAATATACCATTATATTCAATTCCCTGATGTGCCATATATATATATATTTTTTTTTCTAACTGCTTTTATAGATGAGAAGGTTCATATGAGTAATAAGTATCTGCTTCCTATGCAGGAATACATTCAGTTCAACATCATTAAGTTCCCTATAATTAGTCCTTCTTGTCCACCCTCTCTGTATTTCACCTAGTCCTGTACTTGGAGATCCAACTTTCTGTTCAGCTCTGGTCATTCAACAGTAAAGTTTGAAAGTCCCCTATTTCATTGAAAGTCCATCTTTTCCCCTGAAAGAGGATGTTTAGTTGGTAGTTGATTCTCAGTTGTAAACCAAGCTTGTTTACCTTCTAGAATATCATGTTCCAAGCCCTGTTGAAACTGTCAAATCCTGTGAAATCCTGACTATAGAGTCATGATAGTTGAATTGTTTATTTGTGGTAGCTTGTAGTATTTTCTCTTTGACTTGGGGGTTTTGGAATTTGACTATAACATTCTTGGAAGTTTTTCTTTTGGGATCTCTTTCAGGAGGGGATCGTGAATTCCCACAGTTTCTATTTTACCCTGTGCTTCTAGGATCTCAGGGAAGTTTTGCTTTATTGTTTCTTGAAAAATGAAGTCTAGGCTCTTTTCTTGGTCATGACTTTCAGGTAGCCCAATAACTTTAAAATTATCTCTTCTGGATCTGTTTTCTAGGTCAGTTGTTTTTCCAATGAGATATTTCACATTTTTCTCTAGTTTTTTGTTCTTTTGATACTGTTTTATTGTTTCTTGAGTTCTTGCAAAGTCATCAGTTTCCTTTAGCTCCATTCTACATTTGAAGGAGTTATTTTCTTCAGAGAACTTTTTATCTTCTTTTCCAGCTGATCAATTCTGTTTGTTAAGGCAATATTCTCATTTGTCTTTTGGGTTGATTTTTCCATTTGGCCTAAATTGGTTTTTAACATGTTATTATCTTCAGTAATTTTTAACCAAGCTGCTGACTTGGTTTTCATGATCTACCTGAACCACTCTCAATTCTCTTCCCAATTTTTCCTCTACCTCCTTTTTCTGTTTTTCAAAGTCTTTTTTGAGCTTTTCTATTGCCTGAACCCATTTCCTATTTCTCTTGGAGGCTTTGGATACAGAAGCTTCAAATTTGTCATCTTCTGATTATGTGTTTTGATACTGCATGGGACCAAATAATTTTCTATGGTCAGATTCTTCTCTTTCTGTTATTTGCTCATTTCCTCAGCCTATGACTGATTTATAGCACTTCCAAGGATTTGGGGGTTTGGGGGACATAACACAGGACTTTAATTCCTCCAAGTTCTTATGAGAGGCTTTGACTGCTCTTTTGTATGTGCTATGGTATGTGGATGAACACAGGCCTTCCTCCCTGCCCTGAAACTGTGAAGAGGGTCTCTGCTCCTTTATGGTTATATGGAGGCCCTGACTGTGACCTGGACCTGAGTGTGGGTAAACAGCAGAGTCCTGCCCCAGGAATAGCAGTGAGACGTCTGCAGTCTCTCCCCACCCCTTACCATCTGTGGCCTGGGGGCTCTGGGGGTGGCTCTGCCAATTCCCAATGCAGGTTCTCATCATAGGACTGCTCTTTGGTGAGGTAGAGTTCTTTCATTGTTCCTTCAAGCTGTCCCCAGTGATCCCTGGGCCAAGAGATCTGGAAACCACTCTCTCTCTGCCTCAGAACCAGGAGCCCCCAAGGACCCTGGCACCTCATGGGCTGTTCCTCAAAGACTGGAGCAGGTTGGCTCTGGCCCAGTTGCACTGCAGTGTGACTGCGCTGTGATGTGGCTACTCTGGAGCTCTTTCAAACCTGTAGTCCCAGTAAAACAGACCTTTCCTGTGGATCTTCTAAATTGTTTTGGACAGGGAATTTATAATCACTCAATCTTTCTGTGGGTTCTGCCCCTTTAAATTTGAGGGCTTTTGGAGGGGCTTTCAGGGGGGGGGGGGATTTCCAGGAATTCCTGCCCTCATGCCACCATCTTGGCTCT
Source organism: Macrotis lagotis (assembly GCF_037893015.1). Lineage (NCBI taxonomy): Eukaryota > Metazoa > Chordata > Mammalia > Peramelemorphia > Peramelidae > Macrotis > Macrotis lagotis. The sequence goes on along the minus strand of NC_133658.1, from coordinate 259,643,809 downwards.
GTCCCCCAATATTAGTATTTCTTAAAAATTGTACCACTAAAAGTATAATTTGAAAGAATGCATAGAAAGAAGATACAGGCATAAGTTAAATTTAAGTGAATGACATAAAAACAATTAAGAAAAAAGAAAGAGGGGAACACTGGGTCCAGAAGCAAGGGAGATATAAAATAGAGTGATTATTTTATAAGAGGCAAGAAGAACTTATTATAGTGGAGGGAAAGATAGAGGGTTGAGTGATGTGCATCACTTGAAATTTACTTATTGACTCAAGTAAATAATAATATACATAATCAGTTGAATATAGAAATATCTCTTATCCAACAGAAAAGTAGGAAGGGAGAGATAAAGTAAAGGAATAGGGAGAAGTAAAAGAAAAAAATAATCCACTAGGGGAGGTGGCATATAAAGCAAAACACTGTCGAGTAGGGAAAGGGTGAAAGGAAGAAAAACAGGATGGAAGGAAATTCACAATTATTAATCATGAGAGTGAATATGAATGGGATAAACTCTTGCATAAAATGGAAGTCTATAGAAGAATGAATCAAAACACAGAATCTTACTATACATTGTTTCCAAAAAAATGCACTTGAAACAGAGAGACACATAAAAAGCAAAAGAAAGGGGACTGGATCATCTCTTATGGATCAGTTGAAATACAAAATAACAAAACAAAACAGGGATAGTAATCCTGATTTCAGACAAAGCAATGATAGACAATTAAAAAAAACTAAGTGGGGAGGGGGTGAAGCCAAAATGGCAACTTGAAACTAATATGCTTCTGAGCTTTTCCCTACCAAAGATAAATGAAGCCCCTATTCTGAAATTCAAGCTACAGATCCCAATAAGAAAAAGAGAAGATGAAGAGAAGTTGTCAACCATGGGCTTCATGGAAGATCTTCAGTGATGGTCTGTCTCTTAGGAGGGAAAAGGCAAAGTAAAGCCAAGGAAGAAGGAGAGCAGGAAAGCCAACAGAAGGCTCTTAGCCACAGAGCAATGCAGGTCCAGAGGGCTTGACAACAGCAGAGGTCCCTGCACCTAGATAGCAAGCCAGCAGGGAGGATCCCAAACCCAAACACAGGCTAAACCCTAGGAACACTGGGACAAAAGACAGGACTGGGTTGGGAACAAACCACCTATACTAAAATTGACCTTGTACTAGGGCATGAAAACCTCTTAATCAAATGCAGAAATAATAAATGCATACTTCTCAGATTATGATGCAATAAAAATTACGTGTAATGAAGGATCATGGAAAGATAAACCAAAAATTAATTGGAAACTACATAATTTCATTACAAACAATGAGTGGATCAAACAGCAAATAATAGAAATAATCAATAATTATACCCCAAAAATATTAAGAATGAGACATCATACTAAAATTTCTGGGATGCAGCCAAGGCAGTTTCGAGGGGAAATTTTATATCTCTAAATGCCTATATGAATAAAAAAAGAAAAAGAGGAGATCAATAAAAATAAAAAAGCTAGTCAAAGAACAAATTAAAGACCCCCAATTAAATCTCAAATTAGAAATTCTGAAAATCAAGGGAGAGATTAATAAAACAGAAAGCAAGAAAACCATTAATCTCATAAATAAAACTGAGTTGGTTTTATGAAAAAATCAATAAAGTAGACAAACTTTCAGTTAATCTGATTTTTAAAAGATGAAAGAAGATAAACAAATTATCAGAATCAAAAATGAAAAGGGTTAACCAACCACAAATGAGGAGGAAATTAAAGAGATAATTTGGTGCTACTTGGCTGAACTATATGCCAATAAATTGGATAATCTGAGTGAAATATATGAATGCTTACAAAAATAAAATCTGCCCAGATTAACAGAAAAGGAAATAAATTAATTTGCTCTATTTCAGTAAAAGAAATTGAAGAAAACATAGACAAATTCCTTAAGAAAAGTCTCCAGGTCCATATAGATTTGCAAGTGAATTCTATCAAGCATTTAAGGAACAATTTATTTCTATTCTACATGATAAGAAAGAGTTCTGCCAAACTCCTTTTATGATACCAGCATGGTGCTGATACCTAAATCAGGGAGAACCAAAACAGACAAAGAAAATTATAGATCAATTTCCATAGTGAATATTGATATAAAAATTGTAAATTAAAGTTTTAACAATTAGACTACTGCAAATTATTGTTAGGAAAATACACCATGATCAGGAAGGATTTATACCAGATTGGCAGGGATGGTTCAATATTAGGAAAACACTCAATATAATTGAATATATCAATAGAAAAACCAAAAGAAATCATATGATTTTTTCAATAGAAGTTGAAAAACCTGTGATAAAATACATCATTCCTATTCAAAACACCAGAAAATTTAGGAATAAATGGAGTTTTCCTTAAAATAAATAATATCTCAAATCACCAACAGATTATATGCAATGGGAATAAACTCGGAGCATTTCCCAAAAAATCAGGGTGAAATGAGGATGCCCATTATCCATTTCTATTCAATATAGTATTTATAAATGCTAGCTGTAGCAATAAGAGAAGAAAAAGTAATTGAAGGAATCAGAATTGGCAATGAGGAAGCAAAACTTTCATTCTTTGCAAATAATATGCTGATATACTTAAAGAACCCTAGAAAATCATCTAAAAAACTCCTTGAAACAATTAACAAATTCAGGAAAGTAGGAATATATAAACTAACCCACATAAAGCATTAGCATTTCTGTATATGAACAACAAAGCCCCAAAGCAAGAGATAAAAAGAGAAATTCCATTTAGACTAACTACAGACAACATTAAATACTTGGGTATCTACCTCCCAAGACAAACCCAGAAACTGTATGAATACAATTATTAAGCCCTTCTCACCCAAATAAAGTCAGAGCTAAATAATTGTAAAAATGTCCATTGCTCATGGTTAGGTCAAGCCAATATGATAAAATGACAATTATACCCAAATTAAATTACTTATTCATTGCCATACCAATCAATCTATCAAATAACTACTTTACTGAGCTAGGAAAAATAGTAACAAAATTCATCTGGAACAACAAAAGGTCAAGAATAGCAAGTGAACTGATGAAAAAAATGTAAAGTCTTAGTTCTACCAGATCTAAAACTATACTATAAAGTGGCAGTCATCAAAACTGCCTGATACTGATTAAGAAGTAGAGTAATAGATTAGTGGATTAGGATAGGTTCAAAAAAAAGTTCAGTAAATGACTACATCAATCTATTATTTGACAAACCCAAAGACATCAGATTCTGGGATAAAAACTCAGTATTTGACAAACATTGTTGGGAAAACTGGAGAATAGTATGCCAAAAACTAGGCAAAGATCCACATCTCATACCCTTTACCAAAATAAAGTCAAAATGGGGACAGCATTTAGACATAAACAGCAAAGACCATAGATAAATTAATAGACCAAGAAATACTCTATCTATTAGATCTATGGGAAGGGGATAACCAAACAAGAATTAGAGTGCATTATAAACTTCAAAATGAATGATTTTGACTATATTAAATTAAAAAAGGTTTTGCACTAATAAAATTAAAGCTGCCAAAATCAGAAAGAAATCAGGAAGCAGGGAAACAATCTTCAAAACTAGGAGTTCTGATAAAGGTCTTGTTTTTAAAATATATAGAGAATTGCAGCAAATTTATAAGCTTACAAGTCAATCCCCAATTGATAAATGGTCAAAGGACATGAATAGACAGTTTTCACAGGAAGAAATTAAAGCTATATATAATTTATGAAAAAATGCTCCAAATTATTATTGATTAGAGAAATACAAATTAAAACACCAATGATGTATTACGTCATGCCTATCAGATTTGTCAAGATGAGAAAAAGGGAAAAATGATCTATGTTGGAGAGGTTGTGGGAAGATTGGGACATTGATGGAGTTACTGATGGAGTTGTGAATGGATCCAATCATTCTGGAAAGTAATATGAAATTATGCCCAAAGAGCAATAAAACTATTGATACCTTTGACCAAGCAATTCTAGTTCTGGATCTATATCCAGAAAAAAATATTAAAAAAAAGGGGACAATCTACATGTTCCAATATTCATAGCTGCTATTTTTGTAGTGGCAAAGATTTGGAAATTGAGGGGATGACCATCAATTGGGGTGTGGCTAAACAAGTTATGGTACATGAATACTATAGATATTATTGCTCTATCAGAAGTCATAAATAGTCAGACTCTAGAGAAGCATGGAATGATTTATAGATCTGATGCTGACCAAAGGGAGCAGAACCAAGGGAACAATGTAAACATTTACAATAGCATTATGAGAATATCAACCTTGATAGAAGCAACTCCTCTCAACAGTTCTTAGAGCTAGGACAAACATATTAGACTGACTAAGGACAAAGCTATCCCCATCCAGAGGAAGAAAAGCAAAACAAAACAAAAAAATCCATTCAGAATCTGATGAAAACTTTATAAAAATTATCTATTGTATATCTCTTTCCTTTTATACTAATTTCTCCTACAAAAATGAATAATTTGTAAACATGTTTATCAAAAATATGTATGTACAATGCTAACCTGATTGCTGCTGAGAGGAAGGGGGTGGAAAAGGAGGGTGGGAGGAAACTTTGTAAATTAAAAATATACATGTGAATATGGATAAAAAAATCAAAAGATAAATAAATTTATAAAAACCATAAGGATGTAAAGTGCATCTTTCTAAAAGATACTGTAGACATTTAAGTAATACCAAAACTGAACTAAACCTTTATGTATCAACTTGGAAAGCACCCAAATTCTTAAATGATAAGTTAAGTGAGCTTACAAGTTTATGGCAAACAAGAAAGCTTTACAAAATGTAAAATAAAAAATTGTGATTATATTAAATTTTTAAAGCTTTTGTCCAAGCAATGCCAATGCAGTCAAGATTAGAAGGAAAACAGAAAACTGAAAGTAATCTTGACAGCAAGTGTCTCTGATAAAGCTCTCATTTCTCAACTAGATAGAGAATTGAGTCAAATTATAATGATTCAAGCCATTCCCAATTCATAAATGGCAGTTTTCAGGTGGCAAAAGAAGTGCTCCAGGGGCAGCTAGGTGGTGCAGCGGATAGAGCACTGGCCCTGGAGTCAGGAGTACCTGAGTTCAAATCCGACCTAAGACACTTAATAATTACCTAGCTGTGTGGCCTTGGGTAAGCCACTTAACCCCATTGCCTTGCAAAAAAAAAAAAAAAAAAAAACTAAACTAAACTAAAAGAAAAAGAAGTGCTCCAAATCACTTTTGATTAGAAAAATGCAAATTAAAAAACTCTGAGGTACCACCTCATACCTGTGTGATTAAGATGACAGAAAAGGAAAATGACAAATGTTGAACAGAATGTGAGAAAATTTGAATACTAATGCACTTCTGATGGAGTTGTAACCTGATGCAACCATTCTGGAGAGCAGTTTGGAACTATGCCCAAAGGACAATGAAATTGTGCATACCCTTTGATCCAGCAACACCACTGTCAGGTCTGTATTCTAAAAAGATCATCAAGAAGGGAAAAGGATCTATATAAGCATATATATTTATAACAATATTTTATCTGTTGGAAAACTATTGGAAATTGAAGGGATGCCTATAACTCTGGGAATGGCTGAACAAGCTGTGGTATATAAATGAAATGAAATATGAGTGTGAAATGAGAAATGATGAGCAGTGATCATTCATATATAAGCTTTTATAAGTTCATATATAAACTTCAAATATTCACTGTCATGGAGAGTGGTGAGAGAAGGGAGGGAGGAAGAAAAATGTGGAACTCACAAGCTTACAAAAAAGATGAATGTGGAAAACTATCTTTTCATGTAAATGAAAAAATAAAATAAAATAACATTCTAAAACAAAAAAGAAATAATGAACACCCAAATTTCAGAAAAACCTGGTAAGACTTATACTACCTAATGCAAAGTGAAATGAGCAGAACCAGGAAAACAATGGACACAGTAACGGCAACATTGTGTGATGATCAACTATGAATGTCTCAGCTCCTGTCAGCAACACAGTGATCCAAGACAAGGACACAGTATTGAAGAAGGAAAATGCTATCCACATCTAGATAAAGAAATGATGGACTCAATGCAGATTGAAGCATACTTTTTTCACTTACTTTATTCTTTTTTCATGTTTTACATGATAATATAGGATATCCTAAATCAGATTAACTGTCATTTTAGGAAGAGGGGAGGAAGGGAGAGTGGAGAAAAATATGGAATTCAAAACCTTATAAAAATGAATGCTAAAACTTGTCTTCCTATGTATTTGGGAAAAAAGAGTTTTTTAATGAATGACATGGCTTACTGATATTTTAAGTATAAAATCCAACATGGAGGGAATCAGGGGGTTCTCAGGCTTCACCCATGTGCCAAAATAATCAATAAAGAGGAAGAGAAACTATTCCACAGAATCAACATGGTATCTTTGTTAAATATCTTTTCTATACTTGATAAGTAAACCTCCTTTTGTTAAATACTTCACTTTGAGAATCTCATTCCATTCCAATCCAAAATCTTAATTTCCGAATAAGGATATGTCAAGTCTATTCTATAACAATTGTTCTTCTATTTTCATTTTTTAAATACCCCCAGGATAAATTTATTTAGTTAAAAATCTTACCAAGGTGGCTTTTTCAATGTTTTAACCCTCCATTTTTTTCTCTGATAATATTCCACCATTTTTCTTAGTAAGATTTTACAAATACATTTATATTTTCAATTAGTTTCATCTTTGATAAATATCACTATTTGGCAAATAAATCAGGTGCTTTCTGAATGAAACTTTTTCTGCATTCTTTTTTGTTCTCCTCGTATCAATTAATTTTCTGTGGTTAAACATTTGTATTATACTGCAATTTCCATTGCTCATTTACCATTTTTGATGGTCAATTAATGGCTAAAATATTGTAGGATTTAGTTGTACCATTGGTATGCCAGATCTTTTCTCATAATTCTTCTTCTATTTATTATTATTATTATTATTATTGATTCTATTTCTTGATGGTGTGATTGAAAGCAGTCAACTGATTATGGTATGACCCCTGTATCAATAGCAAGTCAATTTCTGTCTGTTAAAAAATAATTCATTTTTCTGGTGTTATTTAATGTTCCCCATTTCTAACTTATGTAAATTATTTTATCTGTAGAAAGGATTCTTGTGTGAGCATTCTGTGTAATTTTTACATCTCTGACCTTACTCATATTTTCTTCCTGAACTATATGTCACTTATATGTCTCAGAAATCCTTACTTTTTCCCATATTTGCATAGAAGTTGCCAAATCTCAAAATGTTGGTTTAATTTGTAGAATATATATTTAGTTCGTAGAATTTCTCTACCTCTCTGTTCTCCACAATAAATGTTGCATAAGAGGCAATTATTTCTGTAGAATTTTTTGCTTATCATTGCATTGCCATTTATTATGATCGACTATCCTATGAAATAGCATTTCATTTTGCCCTTAGAGGTAAAACAAAACCCATTCTGGCAACTCAATTCTATACATCTTCAAAGAAATTTTCTATTTTAATGAAACTTTCTGCTTTCTTTTTTTTCTGATTTTGTTTAAGCCAAATTTGTCTTCTATAGCATACAGTTCACTTATTGGTCAATGAAGAAAGATTCCATATTTAGAGTTTCAGTAGTCAAATTATATATGGCCTAAAAATTATGTGATTCTAACCACTGAATATCCCCTTTTCCACTAATTTTCCAATGAACCTGAAGAAACAGAAGTAGTCCTCATACACTGAGGGAACTTTAATATTTATCCCCCACTAGATTCTATTCTGATCTCTCATTGTTACATAGAAATGACCCTATGATCTTGAATGCTGTGCCAGCAGTGGTTAGACTCTAGAAGGTTCTACCATTTTAAAAATGGTCTTTGTAACAGAATGAATCTTTTTCTGAGAAAGAGCCTACATTAGTATCGAAAAGCATATTACCAGTAAGTTAGCCAACTGGTGATGGATTTTTTTTATTCATTGAAATCTAGGAGATAAAGACAAATGCAAAAGAGAGTAGTTGTTAATAAGCATTTAATTAAGACTTACTATTTGCTGCGCACTGTGCTAACTACTAGGGATACAAAGGCAAAAGTCAATCTGTAAGAGCATGATGGGAGGACAAGAAACAAATAAATATGTAGAAACAAGATATGGAAAGTATAAATAGGAAATATTTGAGTGAAAGATGGCTCTAGAATTAAGAAAGAAATTTTAGCTGGGAATTGAAGGAAGTCAAGGAAACATGGAGGTAGAAATTAAAAGGGAGAGTATTCCAGATATGGGGGAAAGCAAAGTAAGAAAATGCCTGCAGCCAAGAGATGAAGAGTTTTATTTGTAGAACAGTATGGAGAACAGTGTCATGGTTTGAAAAATAAATACCTCTAAGAAGATTAAAAAGCTGGGAGTAGGGCACTAGGTTATGAAAGATTTTTGAGCATCAAACAAATGGTGTTATATTTGATTCTGGGAGGTGAAAGAGAACCATTGGAGTTTTATGAGTATGAAGGGAAATGGATCAAATTTACAGAGAGGCAAATATAAAATATATGGAAAAACAGCACCCCCTCCAAAATCTTCCTTTATATTTTTTCAGCTCACTACACTTTGTGTCTGTTGCCCTATTAGATGTCACCATACCAGGTGACATCCCCTGATATTTGATGTCATCCCCTACCCCAAAACTTTTCCTGTTTCTTTTTGTATTTTCTTTCCCTTTAGTTTGTAAGTTTCTAATAGGTAAGGACTAGTTTTTTTTTTCTTAGTTATGTCCTTAGTGCATAACACAATGCTTGGGCATATAGTAGGTACTCAATAAAAGTTTATTGGGTTGGAAGTAATAATTTTATAAAACAAAATGGTCAATCTTGGGAGGTAATGGGTATCACATTGCTAAAGGTCTCTGAATAAAGGCAGAATGACCACCTGTCAGGGATACTGAACAATGAGCTCTCTTTAGGTTATGGGTTAAATCAGTTGATCTCTGAGCTTTTATTCATTTCTGTGACAATTCCCACTTCTATATCTTTGCTCATTTTGCTTCACTCCCCCTCCCCAGAATGTCTTCCTTTTCCCTGTTCTATTGAAATTCTACATATTCCAGCCCCTTTATTCCCATCCCAATAACTCAACATGCCTCTCCTCACCAAAACTACTTTTAGTACTTAAAACTGCACAGTGATAATTTCCATCAACACTAATAGATGCCAGTTTGGATTATGCTCTCTCAATCTAATTTACACAAGACATTATGATCTTCCTCTAGTTATTTTAGTCCAACAAAATATAATAATAATTGAACACCATCATAATAGTAATAATCAATATCATTTTATAGAGCTTTAAGGTGTTCTTTTCAGGATACACTCTGGATCTCCTCTACTATGATTGATTAACTATATCCTGGAAGCTCATTCCAATGCTGGAATTTATGCATTGAAAGCATCTTCTACCTGAGCCCCTCCTGATTGAATGACCCTTCCAAAACTTCCACCTAAGGAAGATGCCCAAGCCTATTTTATCCAGGATCTCTCCAGGCCTCCATTCCCCTTTTAGCTTCAGGCATCAAGGTCTTCTATTGCTTCCCAATACCAGTTATCTTGACTTTGTCCTGCCTTTGCACTGTGACAACTCTGGAAGAGAAAGTGAGACTGATGACTTCATGCAACTCTGCCTCACTTAAATCCAATTTATGCACAAATCAAAATAATCACCCGTATCATTTTTACCTATCTCAAAATCACGTAATGACAGGCAAGTAATGAAACAAACGATGTAGATATACTGGTAGCTATAGTCACAAGCCTACCCAGAGGTGGCCCAGGCCATAAGGCCTGGTCATCTTCTCACTAGAAGCAGTAGTGGCTTTTGGTAGCCCCTGGAAGTCTAAAACATATTTTAAAGATTGCACGGTTCACTTTCTGGTGGGAGGAAAGCATTAGAAAAGCTACCCTAAAAATTGTCTTCTACATAACCCTGGTTTGATTGCTGCTGCATGTGGAGATCCTACCTACCCTGTGGTAGAAAATATAAAAAATATGCAAAAATTTCTGCAAAGATATTTCAAATTATCATAGATATATGGAACATGTGCATGCTTATAGACTACCCAAAGTCCAATAGACTTCAAAGATAAACATCTCTTACAGCAAGAGAATCCAGCAGTAATTACATCTAAATAACAGCCTTAAGTGAAACAAGGCTTATAAATGAAGGTTCTTGTTGAAAATAGAACAGAATATAAGTTTTCTGGAGTGGCCACAGTGAAGGTCAGTGCTATGAAGCTGCAGTAGGTTTTGCAATCAAAACTAATCAATTCAAGATACTTGTATGCCATCAAAAGGAGTGCCAATATGAATACCACTTACAAGAAAATGCCATATCACCATCTTTAGTGCCTATGATCCAACCATGATAAACCCTCAAGAAATCAAAGAAAAATTTTATGAAAACCTGGAGACCTTTTTATCATCAGTGTGCCAAAGTGGACAAGATTATAATTCTGAGTGACTTTAATGCTTAAAATAAACTCAGACTATGAAACATGGCAAGGAGTTCTTAGGAGGAATGCAGTTGGAAATGGCAACCACAATGGTCATTTATTGCTGAAAACGTGCATCTGATGACTTCATCTCCTACAGAGTTTTCCATTTATCTAGACACAATAAAACTTTGTGTATGCACTCTAACAGCAAACACTGACATTTAACAGACTGTGATTTTAAGGAGAAGAGACAGGATGAGAGAAGTCTATGTGTGGTGCAGAGTGCTGAACTGATCATAGACTTATTCTCTGAAAACTAAATATTTGCATTCAACAAAAGTATTGAGACCAAGGCAAAATGCCTACAGAAGATTTAATGTCAACAGATGAGAATGCTTCTCTGAGGGAGAAAATTTTGTTGTTAATTTGGCAGTAAAACTAAGCCCACACACAGTTGGTAATGGTGGAGTAGAAAAGAAGTGATCAATTTTCAGAGATTTGGCTTGCTACATTTGCTCATTTGGGTGAATTGCAAAATTCTCAAGCTGGAAAAATGAAAAATGAGAACTCCACAGGATTTATCAACAGGAGAGTTCATCTGTCTCTAAGAAGTTGACATTAAGCTCCATCAAAAGTAAAATACAAGTTAAACTTAGAGAGTTGCAGAATTCTTGGCTCAGGATTCATATGCAGAAAGCATTCAGAAGCATTAAATTCAGTTTTATATCTGATAGTAACAATTCAAAAATGCATTTATGATGCCCTGAAGGCTATTTATGAACTAACTAAATTGCATCTCAAGTACTCAGTGCTGATGGAACCACATTGTTTAGTTATAAGGGTATGATCCTGGAGTAAAAGTCTAAATACTTCAGTAGTGAACTCAACAAACCATCATCAACCAATTTGAAACAATTGACCCTTTACATCAAGTTAAAGTAAATCCCTCTCTGGACAAATTTCCACCTAAGGAAAAGATTGAATACCATTAAGGCTTCTCACCTGTAGCAAAGTACCTGGTGCTGACTCTATTCCATCTGAGATTGTTCAAGGTGGGGCAGGGGTCCATTACTCCTACAAAAACTGATTATATGCTGGATTATTATATTATTTATTATAACACAACATAACATAACACAACATAACACAATAAAATAAATACAATAAATGCAATAAATAATACAATATAATATAATATAATAATATAATTAATATATGATACAATATAATATAATGTAATATAATTTATACAATTAATACAATATGATACAATGCAATATAATGTTATTATAATAATTATTATTATTTCTGGATTATATGGCAAGAGGAGATGATCCCCACAAAAGTTCAGGGATATTTCCATTGTTCATCTCTTTAATAGTAAAAGGAAACAGATGGGGTTTGTTTAGCTTGTCTCTAAGTCACTACTGGCAAGATTTTTGCCAGCATTCTCCTTAATAGACTGAATAGACACTTGGGATAGGATTATCTACATGAGAGTCAGTATGACTTCAGAAAGGACCAAAGAACAGTCAAAAGTGTTTGCTTTCTGAAAACTCCAGAAGAAATGCCAAGAGCAGAAGAGAAATCTGCATGCAACATTTATAGGTCTGACCAAGTGTGAGGACTTATGGGGAATTAATATCAAAATTCATATTTCCAGAGGAAGGTCATCAATATTGTATATCAATTTCATGATAGCATGACTACCCAAGTTCTGGATAATAAATGATGCTCTCATGCTTTTTCAGTCACCAATAGAGTGAAATAAGTCTGTGTGCTTGCTCCTGTGCTTTTATTTTATTTTTTAAATTTTATTTAGTATTTTATTTTCCTCCCAATTTCATATTGTGAAAATTTTTTGCATTTAATTTTACAATATTTTTGAGTTCCAAGTTTTTTTTTCCCCTCTCCTCCCTTCTTTGGAAAATAGTAGGGAGTTTGATATTTTACATGTGCAATCATGTATAATAGATTTCCATATTAGTCTCAATTGTGGAAGATGCATCAAAAGGAAAATGTAACCATGAGAAAGAATTAAGTAATTGAAGAAAGTATGCTTTTGTCTCCATTAAGAGTCCACCAATTCTTTATCTGGATATAGATAGCATTTTCCTCCATGAAACATTTGTACTTGCCTGAAATCACTATATTGTGGAGAAGGGTTGGGTCGCTCACAGTTGATAATCACACAGCGTCACTGATATTATATACATTTCTCTTTTGGTTCTGCTTATTCTAACTTTCATCATTTCATACAAGACTTTTCCAGATTTCTCTGAAATCTGCTTGTTCATCATTTCTATTTGCTCAATAGTATTATTCCATGCATGTCACTTTTATACCACAGTTTGTTCAGTCGTTCATCAATTGATGGGAATCCCCTCAATTTCCAATGTTGCCATAAATATTTCTTTTGCATTTGTAGTGGTATTTCCTCCCCTAATAATGATATTACTGGATCAAGGGCAAACATAGTTTTGCTACCCCTGGGCATAGTTCCAAATTGCTCTCCAGAATGGTTGGATCAGTTCACAATTCCACCAAAAGTGTATTAGTATTCCAAATTATATTTATCATTTATCATTTATCATTTATCAACATTTATCATTTTCTCTTTTTTGGTCATTTCAGCCAATCTGAAATATGTGAGATGGTATCTCAAGTTTATTTTAATTTGTATTTTTCTAATAAAAAGTGATTTGAAGTTCTTCTTCACATATCGTTAGATAACTTTGATTTCTTCATTTGAAAACTGCCTGTCCATATCCTGTTAACCATTTATCAATTGTTTTTAGGCATGATATTCTCAACCATGTTGTCAAATACTTTCAATGAGGAGAAACACATCATCAAAGTAAACTCTTGTCTTATGGTAAATTCTTAAACATGAAAAGGCTATATGCCAAGATCAAAGTGGAAGGAGTGTTTGTACATAATTATTTGTTTGCAGATGATTTTGCACTTAATGCAGCCTCTGAAACTGAGATACAGCAAAGTATGGGTTTATTTTCTGCCCCTTATTCTAATTCTGGCTTAACCATTAAGATGGAGAAAATAGATACTCCACCATACATATGGGGAACCATGGATTACAGCAAATGGGGAAGTTTTTAATGCTGTAGGTAAGTTCACTTATCTTGGCAGTATATATTTCATGGATGTACACTTTAATAATGAGGTTGATGCCCATATTATCAAAGCTAGCTCTTTGTTTGATAGGCTCTTGGGGAAAGTGTAAGCGAGAAGAGGTATTAGATTGACTACCAAACTGAAGGTCTACAAAACTGTGATGGTGACCTCATTGTTGGAGACCTGTGAAACCTGGGCAGTCTACCAGTGCCATGCCAGGAAACTGAATTGCTTACCTCTGAATTGTCTTAAGAAGATCTTGAAGATCACCTGGCATGATAGTATAACAGTCACTGAGGTTCTTTCTTGCACTAAATGGCCAAACATTCAAAGCCTATTCTAGAGAATGCAGCTCAAATGGACTTGTCAAATGTACACTTGCAAAAAAGACTATTTAATGGAATATTTACACAGGGCAAACACTTACAGGGGTGTGAGAAAAAAGTGATACAAGGACAGTCTCAATTTTTCTTTTAAAAACTCTGGAACTGATTTCATGATATGGAAGACCCTGCACAGGACTATCCAGCATGGTGTGCCCTCATTAAAGAGGGTGTTCTATGAGTAAAACAGAATTACAGAAGCTCAAAAGAAATGTGAGATGTGAAGATTTAGAAAATCCACCCCAAATATTCACAAATATTAACAAGAACTATTTGAATCTAACCTGTGATAGAGCTGGGATAGAAATGGGATAGATTCCCATCATATTGGACTGATCAGCTACAATCAGATAAATTATAACTTGACTCTAACTTCATGATGTCATTTTGGTCCTCTTCAAGAATCAAGGACAGGAACAAATTTCATTTCATGGGTTTTCTTCCCTGATTGTCTTTCTGCTTGTGTTTATATTTTCAATATTTAGCACAGTGACTGGCACATAGTAAGTCTTTAGTAAATGCTTGTTGAGGGATTGACTGACTGGCTTTCAAGCCCCATTATATATACTAACTCATGGGATTCTTAGAACAACTTTGTGAGGTAGGTGCTGCTACCTCATTTTTAGATGAGGCACTAAGAACTAAGGCAAGAGAAGTGTAGAAACTTCACAGAGTTGCACAGCTAGTGGATATCTAAATCAGGATTTGAACTCAGGTCTCTGACCTCAAATCCTATGCTCTATCCATAATACCACCTAGCTGCTTTTGCAATTAGAATGACAGTTCGTTGTTAACCTCCATAACATTTTATATGGCTCTTGTTACCAAGGAAGTGCTTAGCAAATGAATGATTTTTTTTATAAATGATTTTTCAATTAACTTGAATATATAGATGCATTTGGGCATGTCTTGTGTACATCAATAAAAGTCAGTGAGGAAAGGTAGGATAGGGTAGAATGAAGCTCTGAGGGCTGAAGAAATGCTATCATTCTAGTTCTTTTGATAGAGAGAAGGAAAAACTAAGTGGTACATTTCCAGGTATCTTGCAGCCAGCAGGGTAATAGAATAGATGAATGGGATGGATGGATGGATGGATGGATGGATGGATGGATGGATGGATGGATGGATGGATGGATGCATAAACTAATGAAAGGGAGGATATTTAATTAAATTCTTACTATGTGCCAGACAATGTTCCTGGAATTGTTGGAGGGCACTGGGAACACAAAGACAAACTCAAAATAGTCATTGATGCCAAGAAAAGTCAGAACACTTGGATTTTAATACTGACTCTGCTATATAATATCTGTGTGACTTTGGGTGACTCACTTCTCTGGACCTCAGTTTCCTCCTCCATAAAGATCCTGTCAGGGTCCTCCAGGAGCTTTTAGTCCAGTTACAGAGGCAAGAAATATATACAAAATTTTTAAAAGACCAAGAATTCACAATGCAAATGAAGAATTTTAGACTAAGGGTGCCTAAAGTTCCTTCCAGCTCTCAAAGTTACAATTATCTCTCTTAATAGGGGTCAGACACTAGTTTTCCTCATTTCACCAATACTTTGGAGCAAAATGCATTGTCTGTAGCTGTTCTGCCTTGCCCTTACTGGATTCAACAAAGGTTGAAAAGGCAGCTGTGCATTAACTGGGGGGAGGGGGGAAGGAAGAGGAAAAATAAGGAAAATCTATAGCAAATTGAGCTCAGCTTTGCAGGACTATCAGTGGGTGGAGTGGGGAGAGAAGTGTTGTCAGGGGTCCAGGGAGTACTGAAGTGGGTGAAGAGGATATTATCTTCTGACTGCTCCTGAACTATGAGTGTATGGAGAGTTAGGACCATGTAAAGTGAGAGACAGAATTTCCCAAGAGTACTGAGGCAAGAGTTTTTAAATCACGGAGCCAGATGGCTTGTCTCATGCAAGGGGGACAATCTGCCCCCCCCCCCCCCCCGCCTTTTTCCCCTTTCACTCATCACCTTGGCAAAAGGTGAAATTCTGACTTGGGATCTGTCTCTCCCAAGTATATAGCTCCCTGAATCAAAAACCAAAGTTTCAGAATGGACTAGTTCATTTTCACAACGGGAAAATTTTCTCTGTGAGGTAGAATGCAAAGGGACTTCAGCAGAACCCTGCTGTTAAAGTCAGTCTGTTCCTTTTATTTCTGAGCATTGATCTATAAATAGGCAGGAGTAGCAAAGGAAGTTTGTTGTCTTATCCATAAATGAATGCATAAGCTCCATGTGAACACCGAAGCTGTTTGTTTTTCTTCATCAATCCTACTTTCTCCCCACTACAATTTCCTTTCTGAGGAACAAGCAGTAAGGTGGTATAGTGCAGAGTAGAATATTGAAAGGGAAGTCAATAAGATCTGAGTTAAAATCCTGCCTCAAACGCTTAATGTAAGACCCTGGGCAACTCACTTAACCTCTTTCTTACTAATTTATAAAACAGAAATAATCATAATATATACTTCCCTGGGTGATTCTGAAATTAAAATGAGGTGACATACGTAAAGTACTTTGTCACCTTTAAATGTGCTATAATGAGGGGAAAGGTCAAGAAATTCCCATGTGGAAAAGTCTGGGGAGCCTGCTTCCACAAAAGTAGGATATTTAATGAAAGAGACTTTTTCCTGATTTGGTAAATGTTCTAACTGATTAACTATGTGATAAAGAGATAAACTATTAATTCACTGTGTAGTTGAATTAAATAATAATGTTTGTCCTTCATTCTCAAAGAAAACCATGACATTGAGGAGGTGATGCCATGACGATCACATGATTGGATTTAAGTGAGGGGTATGCTGTTCTAAGCTACCAGTCTCACTTTCTCCTCCAGAGCCATCTGGATCTAATGGCCAGATATGAATCAGGATGACTGGAGATGTCTCTGGATGCTAGGCAATCAGAGTTAAGTGACTTGCCCAGGGTCTTACAGCTAGTAAGTGTTGAGTTTCTGAGGCTGGGTTCAAACTCCCATCTTCCTGACTCCAAGGCCAGTGCTCTATTCACTGTGCCATCTAGTTGCCCCTGGAATATATTAAAAAAACTGACCAGTCAAAAGGAATCTGGGTCCTATTCCTGTTTGGATTTGTTCAGTTAAAGGGACAAAAGTCATATCCCCTCTGTGGGAAGAGAGGTCCCAATGGAGTCAAAGCCATGGGGCCTCTAACCTGCTATTGGTTCTATCTCTGTTAAGTCTACTTTTGTCTGCTTTTAGGTGAAGAAAGATAACTATGACCTTGTAAGTATCAAATGGTCCCTAGTTTGGAAGTGTGGAAGATAAAATTCATTCTGGGTTTTACAGACAAGTATCCAGCAAGCCCAGTTATAGCTGAGGCAAGGATTCATGTTATATTCAGAAGTGAACCTGGCATGACAAATACTATATAGAAATTGGGTTGTGTCAACCCTCTGATGATGATGATGATGATGATGATGATGATGATGATGTTGATAATAAATAAATAAAAATAATTGTCCTTCGATTCCATAGAAGACCAGGCCAATCACATGAATGGTAACATGACTTATACATTATATTTATTATGGTGAGGGGAGTGCTGTGCAGAGACATCCACTTGACTTTACCAGAACCATTTACCTCATGGTCTGATTTAGTAGAAAATCAGACTTTTGGTGATGATCTGGAGGCTTGAGGGGCCTTGGTCCTTCAGAATGATTTTTCCTTCTGCATCAATGAGGCACCTTGTCACTCCATTAATGCCAGGCCAAGCACCTGTATTTGATATCTGCTGACAGTAGGAACTTGCTGCATACAAGGCATCATGCCATTTCAGCAACATTGGTTTTGACTGCATGTTTAATCCAAACCTATCTCTCTATGAACTAACTGAGAGCCTTTCCTCTCAGACCTTCGACCATACTTCCCCAGAAATATGGTAAAACTAACCTGATTTCATCCTTCGATCCTTCAGTGTCAATCTTCTAATCTCACAGAATGAGATCTTACTAGATTAAAGTGAGTCCCAAGGAGTTGAGAAAGGGAAGGAAAGAAAAGAAAACAAATACTTATTAAATAGCATGGTGGCATAGTAGACAGAGTGCTGGACCTAGAGTTAGGAAGACTAATATCCCTGGAATTAAATCTGACATGACTTATTAGATGTGTGACTCTGTTTCTTTATCTGTAAAATGAACTAGAGAAGAAAATGGCAAACTTCTCCAGTATATTTGTGAAAACCTCAGATGGTATCACAAAGACTTGGAGATGACTAAAAACATTAATTTGTTAAGTTATAACCATGTTTCTATCACTATGCTTAGTGCTTTACAAATAACTCATTTGCTCTTCAAAACAACCCTATATACAGTGGGGTGTTCAATAATTTTCAATCATGTCCAACTTAATACTTTAGTTACCTCATTTTACAGTTAAGGAAACTGAGACAGAGAGAGAGGTAAAGTGACTTGCCCAGGTTAACATAGCTAGCAAATGTCTGAGGTCAGATTTAAATTCACATCTCCCTCATTCCAAGGACAGCTCTCCATATGCTAAGCTACCTACCTGCCTCTATGTAATGGGAGAAAGATTTTGAAATCCTGTTATTGCTATTTCCCATTGCAAAAACTAAGAGATGTTAACAGATTAAATAAAATGTGTTAATCTTATGGTTTACATTGGGGGCATACATTAAAATGGAAACAAGCTGATATCATTAAAGAATGACAATCCCAACTAATCAAAGATACCCTAGAGACTTGGGAGGATGAGTTTAGAGTCATCTCCAGTGGTAAAGAATAAATGACATCAAATTAGATGGGTACCTAGGTGACTTGGTGGAAAGAGCTCTGGGGTTAGAATCAGGAAGACTATGAATTTAAATCTTATCTTAAACTTGTGTAACCTGAGCAAATAATTGAAACCTGTTTACCTCATTTTCCTTATCTGTAAAGAGAGCTGGAGAAGGAAATGACAAACAAGTCCAGTATATCTTCTAAATGGATTTTAAAGAAAACAATGTTACAACAACAATAGCAAGTATAAGTTCTAGTTTTGCTGTTAATTTCCCATCTGACTTTGAGAAGTCATTTACCATCTCTAGGCCTCATTTAACTATTTTATAGACTGAAAAGTAATAGATTTAGATAGATTCAAGGGCCCTGTCTGCTTCAAAATTTAGTATTTTGAACACAGACCATGAATAACCTATTCCTACTTTATAAATCTAAACTAATGTCCCTTTATTTCCCAGCCCAGAACATCTTGACCTTTGCCACTACCTTACCTTTCTCTTTGCTCAAACTATCTTCTTAACTTGTTATACTCCTTATCTTGCACCCATTCCAACATTTATTTGAATTTTCCCTATATTTTAAGACTAAACTCACCTCTCATAGCCCTAATTTCTTTGGATCACAAAGATCTCTCCCTATTCTGTGAACTTAATCTTCATCCTCTTAGCATTGGTTGGTTCTCGTCCTTTATGATCAAAGAAAACCAAGATGGCATCACCATGTTAGAGAGAAATTACATTGTGTCTGACTGTGTCCAATCAGAACAATATGAGTTTGGAAAGCTGTATCATAGGTTGGTCACAAATAGAAATAACCTGGGTTGATTACTCTAAACATACATAGGCTTCAAAATTTTATGTATGCATGTCTTTCCTCTCCAGTAAAATAGTAAGGTCACTGGCGACATGAACAATATGTTCTTTGTATTCTTCTACCATGACTGGCTTAGGGTGGAGAACAAAGCAGATACACAATGCCTGAAAAACTGATTCAGATTCGCCATTTTATATATTCAAAATTTAGTTCTCTTGGATCCAGAAGAGATTTTTCTTTTCTTTAAAGAAATCATAATGGGGCAGCTAGGTGGCACAGTGGATAGAGCATGGGTCCTGGACTCAGGAGGACCTGAATTCAAATCCAGCCTCAGACACTTAATAATTACCTAGCTGTGTGACTGGGCAAATCACTTTTAACCCCATTGCCTTGTAAAAAACAAAAATAAAAAAGATGAAATCATAGATGCTGCAGATGCCATCAAAAAAAGAAAAGATCCAAAGAAGATTTCAACTGTAGACATCATGGAAGATCTTTGGTGAAGGTCTATCTCCTTGAGGGGAGGGGGAGCAGGGTGGGAGTAAAGCCCAGCTAGGTGAGAGAATGGGAAAGCCAAGCCAGTGAGAGACTCTTAGTCACAGTGCAGTCCAGGTCCTAGCACCTAGATAACAACACACATCCTGGCAGCTAGAAAGCAAGCCAGCAGGGAGGGTCCCAACACCAAACAAAATCTGAACCCTGGGAATACTAGGTCAAAAGGTAGGATTGGTTGGGAGCAAACCACTGCATAGGCATAGCTTGAACATAAAAGAGGAACCAGACTTCTATATAGGCAATAATAAACCAGGGATCAGACTCAGCCCCAGCACAAAAACTTTGGGTCTATACTCCCTATACCCCAGGAACAGAGTTCAAACAATCAAAATGAGCAAAAAATAAAACAAACTAAAAAAGCACTTAACATAAAAAGCTACTATGCCAATACAAATTATAAAAATGTCATCTCAGAAGAAGAAATCTGTGAAAAATTACTTACATGGAAAGTCTCAAAGAAGTCTATGAATTGACCTCAAAACCAAAACTACATAAAAGTGCTTTAAATAAAATTTAAAAATCAAAAATAGAGGAAGAAGAAAAATGGGAAGAAAGAAATGTGAGTCATTCAGGAAAGTTATGAAAAAAATGACCCAACAGGGGCAGCTAGATGGCATGGTAGATAGAGCCCTAGTCTTGGAGTCAGGAGGGCCTGAGTTCAAATCCAGTCTCAGACAATTAAAAAAAATTACCTGTATGACTTTGGGCAAGTCACTTTACCCCATTAACTTGAAAATAAATATTTTTTTTAAAAAAATGACCAAAGTAAGCAATTCCTTTAAAAGTAAAAATAACCGACTGGAAAAAGATTGTAACTCATCAAAAAATTAAATTGATCACCTGGAAAAGGAATGAAACTCATCTAAAACTCAAATTGACCAATTGGAAAAGGAATGCAACTTGACAAAGAAGTAAAATTAATCAAATGGAAGAGGGAGCACAAAAACAAACTGAAGTAAATAAAACCTGAAAAATTAGAATTGAACAAATAGAAATCAATGAATCTTATGAGACACCAAGATTTCTTCAAATGAAGTCAAAAGACTGAAAAAGTACCTTTTAAGTAAAGCACCTTTTAAGAAAAACAAACGACTTGGAAAATAGATTCAGAAGAGATAATTTATGAATTACTGGTCTACCAGAAAGTCTAGATAAAAAAAAAAGGACCTAGTAAATATATTTCAGGAAATTATCACAGAAAATTGTCCAAATCTTCTAGAGCAAGAAAACAAAATAACCATTGAAAAAATACACAGAACTCCTTGAAAAAGAGATTCCAGAATAAAAAATTCATGGACTATCATAGTCAAATTCCAGAATTCTCAAATAAAGGAGAAAGTATTGAAAGCAGCTAAAAAAGAAGCAATTTAAATTCAAAGGAGGCACAATCAGACTTGCACAGGACTTACCAGCTTTAAGAATGAATGATCAGAGAACCTGGGATATGGTATTTTGGAGGGCAAAGAACCCTTGGAATCCAATCAAGAATTTACTCCTATGCAAAGTTCAGCATCTTCCAGAGAAAAAGATAGATGTTCAATATTATAGGACTTCCAAAATTTCCTGACAAAAGGACCAGAACTGAACAGAGAATTTGAACTTCAAGTACAAGACTCAAGAGATGTATATAAAGGAAAACAGAAAGGGAGAAAAAAAACCAAATGTTAGTCAAGAACGTTAAATTAAATACAAACCTACAAGGGAAGATGACTCTTGTAACTCTTAAGAATTATATTTCTCTTAGAATAAAGAGTTGAAGATAGTTGAAGAGATTGTAGTTAGAGGATAAGGATATGGTTGTTCCTTGTCCTTCTGTCAAAGACCAAAATGATGTCATTATGTTGAGACAAATTACAATGTGTCCAACTGTGGCTGATCAGACAAAATATGAACTCAGAATGCTCTACCAGGTTGTGTGTGAATAATTCAAGTGAAAAGCTGGAGTGTTTAAACTAAGATGTCTCACATTTCCTTTGATCTACTTTAATTCTATTTTGTTCCTAGAGCTCATAATTTTCTCTGATGAAGGCATCTTTTGGGGGGCAGTCTTGTGCCAGTGACTCCCATACCTTATAATCAATTGTAAAGTTCTTAAGAGAGAGACCTTCAGGTATAGTACTTTGAGTTCTTAGAAGCTCTATATTTAATTAAATCAAAAGTAACTTAACTTTACTAGATACTTAGAGTTTGTAGCCACTGAATCTACTTAGAACAGTTGGATATAAAGAGATTAGAAAGTGACCTTAATTTAGTCCATACTTTAGTTAGAGAGGGGAGCTAAGAGGGGGGGATGATGGAAAAGAGTGTACCTAAAATTTTGGTTGGGGAGAGCTGTAGGACAATGGTTGGATTACTATAGAGATGGAGGGAGAGAGTATACTTAGAAGGACTGGACATGAAAACATGAAAAAATTTTGCATAGCTTGATATTTAGACTAAAGTTGGAGGGAGTATGTTTGGGGGGGTTCCAAATGGTTCATGAAATGATTTGACTTTTCATGATTCTTTGGCTCATGAAGATGGTGTATGTCCATGAAAAGTACTTGAAAAAGGGGTAAGGTATAAAGTGATTATAATTTGATGTGATTCATGACTCTTGAGAAGTATCTTTCTAATTAGATAGAAGAGGGGAGGGTAATTAGTGACTATGAGGCAATGCTGCTTATCAAATCAATCAATAAATCTTTGATTGATAGTACTTCTATCAAATCATAAAAGTAGTATAATTTGACAAGGACATAAGTACAAGACAGGATTAAAACCAATAAAAACATAAAAAGAATGAGAAGGCTAGCCATTAGTAGACAAATAATACTAGGTGAAGAGGTATAAAGACCTATTATAGTAGAAGGAAAGAAGGGAGGATGTGAACCCTGGGTAAATTCTATTCAATATATTTGGCTAAAAGAGTAAATAACATACGTTCCCAATTGGATTTAAAAATCTATCCTTTCCTACAGGGAAGTAATGGGGAAGAGAGGACAGGGAAAGAAAAAGTAAGAAGGGACTGATAAAATAGAAGGCAAAGGTATAAGTGAAAGTAAACTGAAAGTTAAAATTTAAAAGAAAAGTTAAAGGGGATTAGGGAGCAAAATATTGGTGAGGAGGAATAAGGAAAGGAAAAAGAAAAGTAGAAATGGGGAAAGTTAACATGGAGAGAAATAAAGAACTAGTAGTCTTAAATGTAAATGTGAATGGGATACACTTTAAAAATTTCTCTTATGTTTTTCCTTACTATCTCAAGGTTTTCTTTCTTTTTCCTTAGTTCTAATTCCTCATACAGAAAATGACTATTCTGTAAACAAATACGAATATGCATGTGGATGAATGTTGAAAAGCTTTCATAACAAGTAATTGGAAAAATAAAAAACATCAATTGGAGAAAAAGAAATCATAGAACATTTATATTTGGGGGGCCCTTATGAATCCAGTTATGGAATTTAGTCCTGACTGAATGCTAGGGTCTATCCTGGGAATACCCATTGAACTTGGCATTTTAAGGATATTATTCAAATGATCAAGTAGGGAGGGAATGATCAGAAGACAGTTTGGCATGACAGAAATTACTCTGGTTTAGGAGTTAGGAGCTCAGGGTGTTACTTCTATTTGTACTGTTAGCTACTATGTATTTGCCTTCTTTAGGCCTCAGACGATTCATCTGGAAAATGAGGGTGTGCACTCAAAGGCCCCATCTGGTTCTATGAGTTTCTGACTTTAAATCAACAAGTTCTGTTCAATTGATTTCTGTCGAGATTTATTTTCTATACAGCCCAAGTTGAGAATTCTTGTCTACTTCTTGAAGGACTACACTCACACTTCTTTTCTGTTTTCCAGTTAACAATATATCAGTTTGTCATTTGTTTCAAGGACAAGGGCATAGGCTAAAGATCTATGATAAAAAAGAATGTTCATCATTAGGATTTTTCTAAACTTTTGCATTCTACTTCTATCATATTTTAGTATATATAGTAAAATGTACATCATTGTAAATGATAAAATAATAATACTTACATTGCTTGCCTTGTAGGGCTGTTGTTAGGAAAACACTTCGTAAATTTTAAAACCCTATATGAGTAGGACATGGTATTATTGTAAATATAAATAAAACATTTCAAAGAAATATGATTTCACCAGTATTGATATTTCTTCCAGTCAGCAGATTATTACCTCTCTGCATCATATAATTTCATGAGTTACTGTGGCCTAAAATCTCATCACCTGGTAATAATAGTAATAGTTTACATATTTATGGAGATTTAAGCTTTGTGAAATGCTTTACTTATGTCACTTGACCCTCATGACTGCGGGAGGTAGGTGCTATTATGTTGTCCATTTCAGAGTTAAGAGAACTGAAGCTTGGTCAAATTAAGTCCTTTCTTTGAAATATGGATTTGTGATGGGATTTGAAATAAGTTCTTCCATATTCCAAATATAGTGATTGAATGAATGAAGCATTTAAGTGGTTAATATGTTCAAAGTGTTGAGGTTATAAATAGCAAAAGCAAGACAGTCCCTACTTTGAAGGATTTCACATTCTAACAGGGAGATAATATTGAATTATATATTAAATATAGTATTATTAAATTTATATATTTTGTTCTGTTCTATTCTATTACTTATTGAATGTTTAACTACAAGCCTGATAGAAAGGTCCTAAAAATAATTAGTATACAGCAGCAAAGCAGATGATAATACTTTTTTAATGATGTTTTCCAGTGATAAGTTCATAAATTTCAAATGTTCAACCATTTGATAATGTCAAGGACTTCAGTGGTAAAAGCTTTCCTTTCTGGGTATTAAGTAATATCTGAGAGCAGTTGCCAGGCTGCATATATACAGGAGCTGCTTCCCAGTAATATGTGAAGACACTGAACAGGAAATAATGCAATCTCCAAGGTTTTGGGGGTTAGGTTCCTGGTCTATATTCATTAAGATTGGGTAAAAATGATGATCAAGTTGGTAATGATTTGATTTGTTTGGCATGTGCTAACTTCTGTTTTCACCCTCAGAATATTTTGTTACTTCAGGTAGGCTGGCTTGCTTACCCTGGGTGTGGCAGTTGATTAATAGTTGGTGGGAATATCTCTCTTTTTCCATAAAAGTTATTACTCTGAATAATGACTATGAATGCTGTATTGGAAGCAGGTATGACTGTATTAAGGGAGAGGCTGTGTGACCTGACACAGTGTTTTGGGGTCTATCTTCATTATGTCTGATCTGATGACCCATTCTATATTTAAAAATTTAAAATTTTGTTTTTTCACAATTATATATAAAAACAAATTTTAACATTAAATTCCCTTTCTCCCTTGACTTCACCTTCATAAAGAAGGCAAGTAATTTGATATAGGTTATACAAGAGAAGTCATGGAAAACATTTTGTTTTTAGTCATGTGAAAGAAAACAAACCAAAAAAAGGGAAAGAAATGTAAAGTAAAAAAAAAAGCATGTTTCAATTTGAATTTAGACTTCATCAGTTCTTTCTTTGAGAATGCATACCATTTTTTTCTTCAAAAATCGTTCAGAATTGTTTTGGACCATTGTATGGCTCAGAATGTCTGTTATTCATAGTGGATCTTCATGCCGTATTGATGTTACTGTATATATATATATATATATATATATATATATATATATATATATATATGTATATATATATGTATATATATGTATATATATATACATATATATATACATATATATATATATATATATATATATATATATATATATAGTTCTTTTGATTCTGCTGATTTTACTTTGCATCAGTTCATTTAGGTATTTCCAAGCTTTTCTGAGAGCATGCTGCTTATCATTTTTTATCATACAATTTTATCCTATCACCATCATAAAGTACAATTTATTTGGCCAGTCCATAATTGATGGACATTCCCTCAGTTTCTAAATTTTTTTGCCACAAAAAGAGATGTAATAAATCATTTTCTACATAGAAATCTTTTACTTTTTAAAAATATCTCTTCATGATACAAACCTAATACTGGGTCAAAAATTATGCAACAGTTTTATAGCTCTTTGGGCACACTAGTTCCACAATTGCTCTCTGGAATGGTTGGATCAATTTTCACCCCTACTAACAGTAAATTGGTGTCTAAATTTTCCCATATTCCCTCTTCAATATTTGTCATTTTATGTTCTGTCATATTAGTGAATCTGATAGGTGTGAAGTTGTTATAATTTACATTTTGCTAATGAACAATGATTTAAAGCACATTTTTATGTACCTATAGATAGCTTTGATTTCTTCTGAAAAAATGCCTGTTCATTTATCTATTGGGAAAAGACTCTTGTTTTTTTAAAAAAAATTGATTCAGTTCTCTCTATGTTTGATAAGTGAGGCCTCTATCAGAAAAAAATATTTTCACAGTTATGAGTTTTGATAGAAGTGGCATCTTATTCCCCCCTACTTATCCTGAGTTCTCTGTGCTTTTATGCTGTCCATCCTCAAAAGTATTTTGCTTCTTCCTCTTGCCTTGGCTGTCCTAATCTAGCACCAATTCTTACACACACACACACATACACACACACACTCATTCTTTTATGCCATTCCCCTACTACTTTGCCAAGGGGTGAAATATATTTTTTTATTCAATTATGTAGTTATTCCTTTTTTTGGAATTTTGATGAAATAAAGTTCAAGCACTTCCTTTACCTTTCCCCACTTCCCCTTCTCCTAGTGTCTTCCTCTTCCTCACCCCTTAACTTTTTTATAAGATATCATCCAATAATATTCAAAAGATATCAATCCCTCTATTTATCTATACTTCTTATCACTACTATAATATTGATAAAGATTTTAGCAGTTACATGTACATCCCATTTATAATTGCTAATAGTTTAAATTTTTTGAATCCCTTATGATTTTCTCTTTCCTCTTTACCTTTTTAAAAAGATTTTATTGAATTAAGGCAATGGGGTTAAGTGACTTGCTCAAGATCGCAGAAGTAATTATTATCTGCTCTGAGGCTGGATTTCAACTCAGGTCCTTCTCGCTCTAGGGCCAGCAATCTATCCACTGAACCACCTAGCTGCTCCCTTCTTATTTACCTTTTTTGTGCTTTATTAAGTATTTTATTTGGAAGTCAAATTTTGTTTTCAGCTCTGATATTTTCATCAAAAATACTTGAAATACAATTTCATTGAATATTCATTTTTTTCCCTCAAGGATTATACTCTGTTTTGTTGGCTAGGTGATTCTTGATTGTTATCCTTGTTTCTCTGCCCTTTGGAATATCATATTACAACTCCTCTGATACTTTAAAGTAGAAGTTACTATGTTTTCTTTTGTTCTGGCTGTGGGATATTAGAAGTGTTTCTTTCTGACTGCTTATATTATTTTATTTTCTCCTTGACCTGGGAGCTCTGGAATTTGGCTATAATATTCCTGACAGTTTTCATTTTGGATCGTGTATAGGACTTGATTGGTAGAGTCTTTCAATTTCTATTTCACCCTTTTCTTCTTGAATCTCAGGGCTTTCTTCCTGAATAACTTCCTGAAAGGTGAAGTCTAGTTTCTTTTATTTTCCTCATCACTTTCAGGTAGTCAAGTTATTGCTTCTCAATTGTTTTTCAGGTAGTTTTTTTTCCAATGAGAGTATTTCACTTTTCTTCTATTTTCTCATTCTTTTGATTTTGTTTAATTATTTCTTGATGTCTTATGGAGTCATTATCTTTTACTTATCCAATGCTCCTTTTTAAGGAATATTTTTCTTCATTTGAATTTTTTCATGCCTTTTCTCATTGGACTATTTCTGCTTTTTTATTGGAGATTTATTTTCACATTTTATTTATTTATTTGTCCAATTACATGTAAGCATAATTTTCTATAATCATTTTTGAAATGCTTTGAGATTCACATTTTTCCCTCTTTCTTTCCCTCATCCCTCACTCTAGCAGAAAGAAACCTCCTCATACAGATTATAAATGCATCACTATGTTAAACATATATTCATATTAAAAATGTGAAAGAATTAACAAACGAAAAAGAGGGAAAACATGATAGAAAAACTCATAAAACATGAAACAAATTTTAAAAATTGAAAATAGTAAGATTTGGTCTACATTCAGTCTCTATAGTTCCTTCTCTGAATATGGGTGATATTTTCCATCACAAATACTTTAGAATTGTCTTTGATTATTATACTTCTGAGATGAACAAATCAATCATAGTTGATCATCACAAAATGTTGCTGTGTGTACAACATTCTTTTGGTTCTGCTCACTTTGCTGAACAGCATTTCATGTAAATCTTTCCAGTCTTTTCTGAAGTCCTATCCCTCATGATTTCTTTCAGAACACTAAGTACTGCATCACATTCAGACTAATTTTCTTTTTTAAGTGGTTCTCTTCAATGGATTTTTGTTTCTTTTCCATTTGGGCTATTATGTTTTTAAGGTATTATTTTTCTTCTGTGTATTTTCTCACCTCCTTTACCAAGCTCTTTTTTCATGATTTTCTTACATGACTCTCATTTTCTTTCATAGTATTTCCTTTACCCTTTTTATTTGATTTTTAAGATCTTTTTTTGAGCTCTTCCAGAAATTCATTTGGGGCCTAAAACCAATGCACATTTTTTGGGATGCTTTGGATATAGTAGTGGTTTTCAATTTGTCATCCTCTTGTGCTTTGATCTTTCCTGTCATTATAGTAACTTTCTATAGTCAGGTTCCTTTTTTGTTGTTATTTGCTCTTTGTTCCAACCTATATCTTTAATTTTATGTTGGAGTTGGGTTTTGTTCCCTGGTAGATGGGTACTATCACAAGCTTCAGGTTTTTTGCAGCTATCTCTAGATCTAGTTCTGGGGGGCTTTTGCTTGACACCCTCACTGTCTGTGGCCTGAGAACTCCAAAAGTAACTACTTTTGATTCAGTTGACCTCAAGGTCTACTGCTGGTTTGTAGAAGTGCCATGCTATTATGCAGGTGTGTTACACTTCACTCACCCTTTTCTGGTGACCTTACAAATTGCTGTGAAGTGGAAAATTGTTCACCCTGTTCTTTTGTGGTTTCTACTGCTCAAGAATTCATTATGAGGCATTATTTGAAGTTATTTAGAAGGGAATTTGAGAGAGCTCAGTTTAAGTCCCTTCCTTTTTTTCCCATCACCTTGCCTCTTCCACCCATTCAACATTTTTATTAATCACCTAGTATGTTCAAGCCTCTATACCAGGCAATTGGAATGCAAAGAGAAAAATGAAAGTCTCCCTATCCTTAATGAGATTTCATTCTGTTGAGAGAGAAGATTCTGGTGAAGATTCTGAATTTAGACAGTCTGGTTCTTAGGTAACAGACTACAGCAGGCTTTCTGGTTTTATAGATCCTTCCTTTTCTTGTGTTCCCCCTACCATTGCCTTTGAGGAATAAGGATTAACTCCATGCTTTGTTAAAATCTTTAATGGAAAATTATTTCAAACATTATCATCATTATTATAGCTAACATTTATTTAATCTCTTCTTATTTGTCAGGTACTGTGTCAAACACATTATATTTATTATCTCATTAACAACACTGGGAGGTGGGTTCTGCTATTATCCACATTTTATAGTTGAGAAAACTGAGGCAAACAGAGGTTAAGTTACATACCTATGGTCAAATAGCTTGTAAGTGACCAAGGCCAGAATTGATTTCAGTTCTTCCTGACTCCAGGCCCAGTGCTCTATCCACTGAGATGCCCAGTTGCCCACATATAGATTGTTGTTGTTGTAGTTATATTAATTAATATTATAAGAGCAATAAATCTCAGGGGCTATAACACCCCAGACTTCACTTATAGTCCCCTTGCAGAGCTAATTATGGAACTTTGGAAACTGTCTTCACCTGTCCTTGTCATTCTCCTTAACAGTAAGCACACACTTTACTCCTTATTAGATCCCTTAATGTCTCTCCCCTAAGTATTGTTTAAGAACTTGACTTTGCATGGGCAAAAGTCTGGAGGAGAACCAAGATGCATCTCTAATTGTCAGAGTCCCAAACCATGCAATGAGACCATCCAGTCACTAAATCTCCAATAAACATTATGGGTATTTCCCCATTGTGGCCAACCCTTCTTTATTGATTCCCTTTTCTGCCCAGACTAGCAAAAAACCCAACCCAACCTTGACTCTCTGACTTTCTGGGTGAATGGTTGCAGGGGCTCTCATCATGACCTTGAAAGACAAATATGATTTTAATGCTGTACTCTTTGTGTTTTACACAGTGGGGAAGGTTGGCATGGGCAGAAGTCCAGTTTATTTGCTGAGGAGCCTCGGGAGTTTATTTTTGCCTTGATTCAAAATCCTGGCAAACTGTGTGCTGAAGCTTAAATCTTTATGCAAAATAATTGCTGAGTAAAAACTGTGTTTACATCAATCTTTCTCTAAATGTAAGCAAAATATGGTCTATAGAATTAGGGATGAAGAGTTGATTAAGAAGTGACAGCAGAGATTTGTGATAATGAAGGGATGAACGGCGGTTATTGGGATACCTGCCAGCTTCTTGCAATTAATTTTGCTCAGAAGTCAGCAGGCTGGCCTGCTGTGGCTCACAGACTGAGTGGGCATTTTGCTTCCCAGATTGGTTGGAACCTGATTTACACACACACACACACACACACACACACACACACACACACAAACTCATTATTTTTTTTGAGTCTTGGATGTTCTTCCCACTTGGTCAGGTATTCTGCTCCCTCTTGAATATCTGCAGTCTCCTGTGCACTTTGTCCTGACTGATTTGCCTCCTTGTAGATAAGGGGTACAGGTGGATTTAAAAATTATATTAAGAATGGAAATGTCTTTATAATCATGCAGAGGCTGGAAACGAGATGGGGTGCTCATTAGGATCTATCTTCAATGTCTCTGATCTGAAGGCTATTCGATCATTCAACATTTATTAATCATCTACCATGTTCAAATCTAGGGCAAGAAGGCACTGGAGATATGAAGACAAAAATGAAAGAGCCCTTGCCCTCAATGAACTTCTATTGCTCTGAGGACAATTCTTGTGAAGATTCTGAACTTAGCTATTTTGATTCTCAGGTGGAAGACACACAATAGGTTTTTCAGGTCAGTACTTGCTGATCTTCTGGTGCTCCTCTGCTATTGCCCTCAAGAACTAAGGATTAAATTCACCAAATCCCAGAATATTGAAGTTTTAAATAATTATGCTTTTCTCTGAGCTATTTCCTCTCCCATAAAATGAGGAGCTTGCCCTCTGAGATTCTGAAGTTATATCCAGCTTGAATATCCCATGAAATTTATGAGTTAAGTTCCCAAATTCATAACTAGAAAGTAACAGAAATAAAATGTGATATCAGGTTTTCTTGAAAATGTAGGACATGAAGATAGATTAGAGAAGCTTATCACAAGAAATATCATAAATAAATAGCTAAATAAAAATAAAATAAATGAATCTAACTTTTTTTGAGGGCTGATACAGGATCACCCTGTGCCTCACCCTTCCTCCCTCGGATTCAATATTTATTTAAAAACTTAATGATGAGGAAACATTGTTTTATGTGTAACTGGAGAAAAATAAAATACCAAATGAACTTATAAAACAAACCAAGACAATACTGCATATAACTCTATCTCCTCTGTTTGAACAGTTATAGATTAGAAATTTGGTGAAAATGAGATTCTATGTGTAACAAAAGGATGGTTCATAGAATTGACCACTATGAGCTATTCATTGTTTCTTCTGGACATGCATTAGATTTTTGAAACCAAACAACTGTTCTAGTCCCACTTCAAGGGCAATGATTTGCATATTTATTGGGTAATGATGAGCTACCAAATTATCAACCACTGGTGAGAAACTTATTCCTTGCTGGACTGTGAAGAAAAGCCTCCAGCCAAACAGATGGCTGTGGGCTCTACCATGCCAAAAGGCTTGTTGGCAACCTTGTCTCTTATCCCTCAACCTCAGAGCAGCTGGAAATGAGGCATTAACAGGGAAAATAACTAGAAGAGGGAAAATCAATTTGTAAGAACCAGATAGAGAGCCAGATTTAAGTTAAAACTATTGCCATGCTCAAGGTTTCCACATTGTAGAACTCTCTGTTCCTGAAAAACATATTTCTTCACTATAGAACTACTAGGCCATTTAAATTGTCTTGGATGAATTCAAAAGCCTTTTGACTGAATTACAGAGTGATTGGGGTTCAGAAAATCTGCAGTCTCCCTAGGTCCTTATTCTAATTGGCTTGACTCCTTGTAGGTGAGGGAGGAAGAGGATGGATTGGAAAAATTCTAGTGGAAGGTAGGGTTTGAAGCAAACTTTTACAATCAAGCAGAGGACAGAGGTAGTCCTTCTTATACTGTTTATCATTTTATCATTCCATCCTCAAGGGGCAAACTGGTGACAAAATCAGGTTTTATAACTAAGGTCTGTTTTGTTGTTGTTGTTTACAGTAGCTAGAGGCAAAGCTCCAAAGTAATTAAAAGAGTCATGTGTATTTGCTAGAAAGTCCACCTACTCTGGGAAGACTTTTCAGTTGTTAGGTCTTTCTCCTGCCTCTGTTTAGCTTATGTAAAGGGATAAGACCTTCTCTGTAAGGACAGTAATACAAAGCACCAGTAACGTGATCCTCTATGCCCCTATAGTGATGCTTACTGAATATAAAAGGCAATTTCTGTGGCTCAGTTGCGGGATGTCAGAAAAGCCAAAAGGCATTCATTCATCCCAATCCAATTTAAAGGGAGGGACAAAGTACATTTTTAAAAGAGAATGGTTAAATGTAAAGTTAAAAGGGAAAAAAAATGTTTAAAAAAATCTAAGGAACTTTTTCTATGGAATATCTTTGGTGCTAAATTAGAAAAGGACTGATAATGTAATGTTTATTGGGTAATGATGAGCTCTAGGAACATTGGCTATGGCAATGTCTAAAAAGGATAACATTTTCTTCAAGGAAGAAGAAACTCTAGCAAAGTTTCTTTAGTAAATAGTAAATAGCAGGGGAAATTGGACAATTTTTGTTGTTGTTTAGTTGCTTTTGACTCTTCCTTACCCCATTTTGGGAGTTTTCTTGGCAATTAGAATTGTTGAACAGAGATGCAAATAGTTTTAGAAACAAAGTTTCTCAGTAGTTCAGAGACCTAGGACAACCTTATCAGACTGGCTATGGACAATGTTTTCCCCATCCAGTGGAAGAAAAACAAAACAAAAATAAAAAACAAAAAAAACCCAAAACCCTTCAGAATCTGATGAACTTTTTATAAAATTATCTCTTATGTATCCCTTTTCCTTAATTCTAATTTCTCATAACAAAAATGAATAATCTGTGAACAAGTTTATCAAAAATATGTATGTACAATATTAACCTGATTGCTCCCTGCTGAGAGGAAGGGGGTGGGAAGGGAGGGTGGAAGGAAATTTTGTAACTTAAAAATATACATATGCATATAGATAAATGTTAAAAAAATAAAATAGATGGACTTTAAAATTAAAAAAAGAAACAGGAATGATGAAAGTGGAAAGAAGGGGGGATGATGGACAGTAAATTGCAGGAAGATTGAACTTTAAGAGATAGTCTTATATAACACCAAGAGTGTGAGCCCTTGGTGAAAGAAATAATTATTAAATAAGCAATTGTTGATATTAAGGAGACTCTTTACTAGATCAAATCAGCCTCTGTACAATACGGTTGATAATGAGATTAGATTAATTTTCTCCTCAATGTAGTTCAGACCCCACCCAAATAGGAAAATTTAGTTCTAATTAAAGAAGAAAAGGAATTTTACCCAGGTGAATCCTAAATTAAATTCTAATTCCTTGTGTTCCACTCAGGCATGAGGAGTGAGGGGAATATAATGTAGATCTGGATCTAAAAGTAAGTGATCTAGAAGTAAGAGAAGCATAATCGAAGGCCTGTCCCCAGCCGCTTATAAAAATTGGTCCACCTTTCATGATGATATTTATTCTTCTCATTATTGGTAAACAATTATAGTTAATTGCCACCAGTTAGGAACACCCAATCTTCAAAGGACATATGAGCTTCAAGATCCCTTATCCAACTTTGGTTCAGTCAAAGAGACAGTCAAATAGTCATCCTCTTATTAATGATTTGCTAGCCATAATAATTTAAATTATTGATTATTTGAAATTATGTATCTCAAACTTTTTATGTCAAACATTGGAATAGGATTTAAAATTTTTACCATCTTATGGATAGGAATGAAAGGATGTTATCTCTACTTGATTTTTTTAAAAACTCATTTTCCTAACACCTATTTTGCTATTTATTCATTCTTTTCCCAGCTGGGTTCCTGACTTCTTTTATATACTCTGAAACTATACTCTTTCTAATACAGGGTTATTCTGGAGCTTCTTTCAGCATCTGGGGCCATTTCATCCTGGAAGAGGCTCTTTCAAATGAAATATCTCTGGGCAAGTCCCTCCTGGAATTCAGGTACCTCCTTCTGTGGAGTGACCAAGTTCAGCCTCCATTTGTCCTCTCCCCAACCTTGTTCTATAGTTAAAATTCATACCCCCATTTTGAGCCATTCTGAGGAGTGTTATTTATTTCCTCTTCTATCTTCTCTCCCACCCCCATATTTTTCAGGATCCTTTTAGAATATATACTACCCTCCTTTGAATGTAAGCTGAATGGGGGGTAGGGGTTGTCTAGTTTTTTTATTTTTGTATCTCTAGAACTTAGTTCTATACCTATCATAGTAAGAGTTTAATAATGCTTGTTCCCTTCCTTCCTTCGTCGTTTCTGCTATTAAAGCTAAAAGTTGCACTAAGACATTAGGAATATCCGGCATTGTGCCCTTGCTGAGAGACCTCTTCTCCCTGCCACATAAAAAGTAAAATTTTAAGGTCAGACATTATTTTTATTTTATTTTATTGGTGTACTTTTTTATTGGTGTATTTTATTGGTGTATTGTATTGGTGCACAGTACTTTACACAAATTAAGCACTTAAATATTTATTGAATTGAAGTGGTAATGTATGTACACTTTACAAAGATCTGTATATTTTATTCGTAGACAATTCAAAGTCAAAATTCTATTTCTTATTAATCCCAACTTACATAATTAACTTGATGATCTTCATATTTTTTCTTCTTTCTTCTTCAGTCATGGTTTGTGATCAACTTCTTACACTGTAATTGTAAGTCAGAAGAGCCTCAAAGTAAAGAAAGGGAATATGAGCTCATTAAAAACTGCCAGAAACTTTTAATGTCCCACATTTAGATCAGAGTTTGCAGCAAGGGGGCAGGGACAGGCAGGAGAGAGTTTCATTTTTTGTTGATGGGAGGACTCATGTTTTGGTTACACAATCAGTTGAAAGAAATCTTGTACTACCTAAGAAAGAAAGGGAAGGAAAACCTGGGATGCTTTAGGAAATCTATTGGAAGGTATTTGAAATGGAAAAACTGAAAACCTTAAGACAGGCTTCCTGCTCTGACCTTTTAAAAAACTGGCTTTGTTACACAATCATCTGTCATCTTGTATTGGTATTTAATACTGATTATAAACACCTTGAGGTCAGGTATCATAGCTAGACTTTTTCGTGTATGTCTCATTTAGTTTAGTTCAACTCTGGGCAAAGTATGTGCTCAATTAATGCTTGTTGTTTGAGTCAGATTTGCCCTTTTACCAGAACAGAACGTAGCTTATTGTTTTTCAGATCTGATTTCTTCTTTACAACTAAGAATATCTGTTCAAAAACAATTTATCTTATACTCACTCTGTGTGAAGGCACTCTATGTGGGCTGCTGGAGAAGCTACAAAGATCATGATATGTTTAAACTCTAGTAATTTCACATATGACTAGTCTGTCCACATGTTTCTTCCTCTTCCTTGAAAAACTCCTTTTCACCCTAGTGAATCTTATTCCTGAATCCCCAGCCACTTAATTGGTGATTATTAGCCTGCTGCAAGGAGAATGCCCCATTCATGTTTTACTCCTCTCACTGGTAAACTCTGAACTTCTTTCTACCTTCTCTCTTCCTTTCCCTTTACTCACTGTGACTTTTCAGCTCCCCTTTAATTATTATTTTCTCCCATTAAAATGTACACTCCTTGTTGGTGTACTTGCCGGCTTGCTTACCATTTTTGCATCTCTAGTATATGTCATAATACTTAATACATGCTCTACACATGTATATATTTGTCTGTCTATCTATCTATCTGGCTGTCTGTCTGTCTGTTTATCTATCTATCGATCTTCTATTATCTCTTGATCTAATAGAAGTATATGACTCATAGATAAGAGAGCATCAACCTTTGGAGCTCCTTTAAGAAGGTTAGCTAGGGCAGTTGCCATGTGGAGACCGGAGAGCTTTTAGCTTTATCTGTCCCTTTCTTTATACTCTCAGTGAAGAAGTCATCTTATCAGATTGGCGAGTTCCCTGTAAAAATATTACTTCTTCATCATCTTTAGCTACACGCCAAATGACTGATGACAAGAGAAAATTGGCCAGGATTATTCAGATTGTTTATCTCTGGAGTCCAAATTTGCTTTATGCTGGCTCAAATCTCCACTTCATTTAGCTTCTGTAGACACCACTTATGCTTCTCTTGCAGCAACAACAAAATTTTGTTGTCGAAACTTTAGAAATTGCTTGGCTGTATTTCAAGTTACTGGCTCACATTCGAATCAGCTATTTCAATAGAAATATGCTCAGTTTTCCTAATAATGCAGACTACATGCTACAAATAAAAGCTCTATCGTTTTGTCATAGTGCCTAGGATGTTTATAGCATAAACAATTCCAAGGTAATTTTTTTAGTTACTGAGAAGTACAGATCGTTAACTTCCAGTGCTCAGCAAGAACAACCCTTAAATACATGTCAAAAGGAATGAGTCAACTGCAAATGTATTTTCAATGTGCCAAAGAGACTTACATAAGAACAGCTAACCACCTTTAAATGAACTGATATCTGAAGACATGATTTTGATAAGTGCCTCAACACCACTGGCCTAACAGATAAAATATAGAGGGAAGATG
Source organism: Macrotis lagotis (assembly GCF_037893015.1). Classification (NCBI taxonomy): domain Eukaryota; kingdom Metazoa; phylum Chordata; class Mammalia; order Peramelemorphia; family Peramelidae; genus Macrotis; species Macrotis lagotis. The sequence goes on along the minus strand of NC_133658.1, from coordinate 259,606,733 downwards.
ACTTGATAAAAGAATAATCTTAAATGAATGCATTGGGGACCTCTACTTAAACAGATGCATTTCATAATACCATGAAAGGCAAATACAGGAAGATCTGAAGAATGTATAATAGTTGCTTTTTTTTTTTAGTTGGGGTTGTCTGTGGAAATTTTGGTCAGAAATAGAAAAGTTGCTTTTTTAGTAGATCTTTGAGATTATTAGTTCAGCTGCTTCATTTTACAAATGAGAAAATATATATCCCCATAGAATTTATTTAAAGATTTTTTTTAAAGTTTTACTTATTTAAGGCAATGGGATCAATTGTCCAAGGTCACACTATTAATTAAGTGTCTGAGGTCAGATTTGAGCTCAAGTCCTCCTGACTCCAGAGCCGGTCCTCTATTCACTGTGCTACCTAGCCCCATAGAATTTAAATAAGTTTTCTATGATCCTATAATAAGTAAAAGAACAGAGACACCTAGTTTTTCTGACTTTGAATCAAGTAATCCCCTCTTTGTGAATTGGGAAGAAAGTGAACATGAAAACCAGATTTCAAGTCCTGGTCTCACCTTCTAATAGTCTGTGTAACTTTGGACAAATTGCTTAAACACAAAAAATAATTCACATTTCTATAATATCTTAAGATTTTTGAAACTCTTTCTCTATAACTTATCCTCCTGGCAATGAATAGAGATTGTGGACACATATATTTCATGTAAACATGAGAATGGAGAAACTTCCTAAAAATTAGGAATATTGCTAGGCATGATAGCATATGTCTATGGTACCAGTCATTGGGGAGGTTGAAGTTGGTGGTTACTCAAGTGTGGGAGTTCTGAGCTGCAATGGGGTTAAAGCACATCAGTGCCCATACCAAAAATCTGGCACTAATATCATTATCTCTGGGATCAGGATATCTAAGTAGGGACAAAATGGCCCAGGCTGGGAAAATGGAACAGGTTTAAGCTTGTGATGATCAGTATTAGGATTAGTAGTAGCTCTAGAAGTGGTCACTGCACTTTCAACTTAGGTAAATTAGGGAGAACCAGTCTTAAGAGAACAAAAAAAGGACTGTCTCCAAATTGGAGTCATTTGTAATTCTCTATCATTAAAGAATTTCACATAAAGCATAATGATTACTTATTGGTCTTGAGGAGAACAAGGTTCTTTAAATATTGACCAACCTCTGAGATACTTTCCAACTCTAAATATTTTTTGATCCTAATTGGATCTGGTCGGTAGTTTCATTTCACAGAAAAGGAAACTGAGAATCTCAAAGGTTAGATGACTTAGTGACTTAGCCACTCAACTGGAATGTCAGAATCAGGATTCAAATCCAAATCTTAAGATTCTACATCAAATCCTCTTTCCTCACTATCACTGTTCCTTTTCAAGATGAACCTTAATTGCCTCTTCTGTAAAATGATAATAGTACTTTTAATATTTGTTTTATTGGGAGAAGTAAATGAATTAACAATGATAAGAAAGGCTTTGTCAACTGTGAAGAACTATATAAAGTGATGGATTAATCTAATTCTACCCTGCTTTCAACTTCTAAATTTAGCCACATGGCCTTATTGTTTTTTTATCTCCAAATAAGAAACAAGTCATTGTGTATATTGAAAGGAAAGAAAAAAAAAATTAATGAAAGTGTTCTAGATGTACATCTGTTCATTTGACAGACAGAGTGACTGCTGAAATGGCACCTGATGTCTGAGCTCTGCCTGCCAGGGTAAATTAAGGACTGCCGTCTAAGGAATAATGGGCTAATTCAGAGCGGGGAGGCGGAAACGACATCTTACCACCTTGTTCAGCTTTCAGTTAAGAAGGCTTAAATTGAATAAGTAAATAAGCTCATTTTTGACAGTTTTAAAAATTATGTATATTTAGAATAAGTTTGGTTTTTTAAAAAAATCATTACATTGCATTGATCAGAGGAATAAAGTTCCTAGAAAATTGACAGACTGCACATTCAGATCAGCAATACTTTTCAATTTAGGACATGGAATATGCCAGAAGGTAATTTCTATTTTTAAAATGCATCATTTATTTATATATATTATTCCAAATATATTATTTCTCTTTAAAAGTACATTTTATTATTTCATCTACATTTTCCAATGTATTTCTTCCCTCCCTCCCAGAGAAACATCAGTTAGCAAAGAGTAAAGAAAAAAATAAAAGCTAGTTCAGAAAAACATGCCAATGTTTTAAAAAGTCTGGCATTATGTCATGTTCCATATCCACAACCTTTTCAGTCTATAAGGAAACAAATAAAATGACTCTTCATATTTGCCTTTAGAGACAAATGTTGTCATAATTTCAGTATCAGTTTTAAATGTTTTGTTAATCTTTCCATGTAAGCTGTGATCATCATTATACATGGTTTTCCTGATTCTACATATTTCAATTCACCAAGTTTCTCTTTATTCATCATAGTTATTATTTCTTTTAGCATAGTAAGGTATTATTATATGCCTATACCATAAGGTGTTTAGCCATCAGAAGGTCAATGTGCAACTACTTTGTATCTGGATCAACATATTATTCTGATAACTTCCAAAGACCTATGTTTTCATCATAATGATTAAGTCTGGATTTATATACAACACAATCTGGGTCACTTGATGGTCATTATGGTTAAAAAGCCCATTAGCTTATGGCCAGCCTTCTGATAACAAACCTCTCCAAACTTAACTAGGATGATGCCTTTACAACAGACATAAACAATCAACATCACCAGGTAGAGATTTAAAGGATTTTACAATTGCTAGCATCTGCCAATTTTGAAAATTCTGTTAAATAATCCAAAATGATTTGCCTACCATGATGAGCAATCAGGAAACTTTAGGGACCAGTTCATTAATGGAAATAATTATGTTTCCTCCTTTTTGATGTACATGCTAGACTATTAGACACTTGCCAGGAATACAACACCAAAGTTTTTTATTAAATAATTCAATGATTAATTCATCTATTAATACTTTCATGAATGCATGCATTTGTTCATTTGTTTGTAGACAAGTATATTTTTAGGCATCTACTATGTATTACTAGCCCAGAAAGACAAGAAGACAAAAATAAAATAATTCTAGTTCTCCAAGGTCTGATGTAAGACTTGAATCTAGGCCTTTCTTGATTCCAAGGTCATCTGTCTATTATGATGGAAAAAATAAGATTATTCAAGGAAGCAGAGAATGCTAACTACTTGGGGAATTAATGAAGCCTTCCTAGATGAAGGGGCAGCTAAACCAAGACTTGAAGGAAGATAAGGAATATGAGAAGCAAAGAGTACATAGTAGTTCATTCAAGTATGGGAGATGCCTTATGCAAATGCTTGCAGGTAGATCAATGGTTGATTTGGGGAAATTTCCAGTCGACTAATTTTGTTGTAATATAGAGAAACTCTCAACTTCAGCAACCAGCTTCATCATGGGTTGTGATTGAAGAACTTACAACTAATGATCTAATATCATTGTAAACTTTTATTTGAATTGTCCAGGAGCAACTCATGATGCAATTTCTTTGTGAACTATAAGTGGAAAAGCATAGAAATTGAAATGACTGCAGTTGAATTTCTTTCTTTTTTTAATTAAAAAAGCATTTAATTTTTTTCCTCAAATTAGTCTGAGAATGTATTATGATTATGGAACACCTTACATATCCAAATAAAGAATCTTTATTCTAGAAGCAAAAGGGAGCTACTGAAGATTTTTGAGTAGGTGAATGACTTCATCAGATCTTCATTTTGAAGCAGCAATAATAGAAAGAGGATACCCATAATGTAATATGCACAATTGCAGTTATATGGAAATAAGAATCATTAAAAGTAATTTGTTTTGTTTCTTCACAATAGATATTTTCTAGAAAACATCCAAAGAAACTCAGCTGTAAAATCTATTCCCTGTAAATGTTAGTTTACAATTGTTAGCACAAAGGAGGAATGTTTCCCTTTAACTCATGCAGTATGGCACTTGTACATTAACTATCATATTTGAGCAATTTTTTTGCCTTTATGCTGACTTTAAGCTCTCATAGTCATTGTGTTTCTTGTATTTGTGATTATGTTTTCTTTATACAGCATCATCTCTTATACCTTTTCCTATATTTTTCTGAATTGTTGATAGTTGGCTTTCCTAAAAATGCATTAAAATTCTACTGAAATTAAATATAATTTGTCTACCCATTCCCTAAAAATTATACACATATTGCTCCTATCTATTTCTTATTACAAATAAGATTGTTATGATTTTTCTTTTTTTACATTGGTATCTTTTATAGTCCAAGTAAAGGCACATCTGAAAAATTTTTAATGTACCAGAAGAAGCCTTAAACACAGTTAAATGTCTCAATTTCAGAAATAAATGTGATTTTATCAAAAGAAATGACACTGAAGAAGAAGTATTAACCATCTGCTTTGGGGCTTCACCCTAAGGAACATTGGACCTTGCCATCTAATAATAATGGTTTTCCTTTGTTCTCAAAGAGGACCATGCCATCAGGGAGGTGATGGTATGACATGCACATGAATTGAATTTTGAATGAGGGGATGCTTTGCTAAGTCACCAGCTTCACTTTCTCCTCCAGAACCATCTGGATCCAGTGGCCAGATATGAAGCAGTACTACCAGAGATGGCCTTGGATATGAGGCAATCAGGATTAAATGACTTGCCCAAGATGGCACAGCTAGTGACTATCAAGTGTCAAGCTGAATTTGAATTCCTGACCTCCAGACTCCAAAGCCAGTCCTCTATCCACTAAGCCACCAACTAAAACCTTCATATATCATTATTTCCACTAATTATAATGTAGAATGTGAGCTCCTTCATAGTATATACTTTCTTGTCTTTTCTATCTATAATCTTAACACCTAGCCCCAATGCTTTGCTCATAATAAATACTTAATAGATACTTTTTGATTCATTCATTCATTGCATTGTTTATCCATTTTTTTTAAAGTGAACACAATATAAAATAGTAACCTTAAGTAATTTTGCCTTAGACTACTTTCAATTTTTTTCCTGGCATTTCTTGTTGAAAAAGAATCTTTTCCTCAAGAATTTGGGTTTTTTAGTCTTCTAGATATTAGACATCTTTGTTTTTGTTGTTGTTTTCCTTCTATATCTTGTTCTTTTTTCATTTCTTATGCAATTTCAAATGATGATATTATTGCAACAGAATTTTAGATCCATTAATTCCAAGACCCCTTCTTAAAGATATGATTCAAGATATAATTTTAACAATTATCATTTTGAAGCCATTGTATCCTTTTCATCTGTTGGCTTTAGACATCAGAAAAAAAATTACCAACACTTCAAGACCCAAACTGACTTTCATACTGTGTTCATAATCAGATTATTATTAACAATATTAATATTGTTATTATTATTATGTACTACCAGAATCCAGATTTGCCTAGGTAATATATGAAAGTTGATTCCAAGATTGAACTTATATGTAGCTTGAAGGAACATAGTTAAATAGAAAGATCATCATTGGCTTTGGAGTCAGAAGAGCTGGTTTCAAATCATGACTCTATCAATTTATTAAAAATTAGGTAATTATTTCAACTAAGGTTCCTTCTAGAATTAATATTTTATGATTTAACAACTGCATATTTTAGAGAGTTGTCATAACAAAGTCAAACTAACAACATAGTACTTTAACTTGAAAGTGCTTACAAAATTCTATATCTGTAACATTTCCCTTTTAAAAGTAAATTTAAGGGGCAGCTAGGTGGCGTAGTGGATAAAGCACAGGCCCTGGAGTCAGGAGTACCTGGGTTCAAATCTGGTCTTAGACACTTAATAATTACCTAGCTGTGTGGCTCGGGCAAGCCACTTAACCCCATTTGCCTTACAAAAACCTAAAAAAAAAAAAGTAAATTTATTAGCAGAACTGATTAGAATCCAATATCTGTAGAGAGATACTAGCAATCAATTCTTCAGTTCCTTTGTGAATTGTGATCGAAGAACTGACAACTGATAAATATGAACTCTTTTTGGAAATGCACAAGAGCAATTCATGATATAACTCCACTGTGGAGTATGAGTGGATGAACATAGAACTTAAAATAGATGCAGTCACATTTCTTTATTTTTTTAATTGAAAAAGTATTTATTTTTCTCCCTTTCCCCCAAATTTATTTTCTCTTTTTTCCCACCTCCTGACCTACTAAAAAAAGCATGTAAAAATTCTTATGACTAATATGAATAATCACACAAAATAAATGTATTCTTTGGTTGGATATTGATGTTTTACATCACACAATTAATTATCTGTCAGGCCACAGTAAGTTTCATTACTGATACTCTGGCATAATGAATGGTAACTAGAATTCTTATAGTTTTAGAGTTTTATCTTAACAATGTTATTATTAGGTAAAGTATAAATTATTGTTCTGACTCTGCTCACCGCTCTGTAGCAGTTCATGTTACTTTCCATGTTTTTTAAACTATTTTCTCATTTCTTAAGAAGTGAGAATAATCCTCCAGCACATTTGTATGCCACAACTTAATTAGATATTGCTGAATTCATAACAATCCTTTAATTTTCAGTTCTCCATCAACACAAAAAACTACTATAAATATTCTTGTACATATGTAGGGTATTTTCTTATTTCCATAAACTTCTGGGGGAATAACAGTGATATAACTGAGTCAAAGGACTGTTATTGATAACCAGAGGTCTTTACTATTACTCTAGTATTAAGTTGAGGGATGCAGTCAGGTTCACTCATCCCTAAATGACTGCCTCACTGGCCTGCCAAAGTCATTAAAAAATCAAACTATTTCCAGAGAGGTCCCTTTAAAATGGAAATGTAGCCATGACCTAAGTTTGACAAAACAAAAATAATTTTGGATCAAACGCCTACTTCACTTATATAATATCACTCAGAGCTTCCAACTTCAACACATCATAAATAGGATTTCTATTAATCAATATGATGAATGTTGATAAAATGACCATAAATCCAGGCTACTTAGGGAAAGATATACCACTGGCAGAATGAGATTTGAAAAGCATTAAAAAGAGGATCATTTTCTTTACAGAAACATTTGGCCTTCATCTCTGTCTCCTTGGAACATTAAACACAAATGACTCTAGCAAAATATTAAGACTTTGGGTGATTTATGGTTAATAGTAAATTCAGAGAAAAACACACCAATTTGAAGCATTATTGTTATTAAGGGATTGGCAGGGCTTTTATCTTCAGCAATCAGACTGTTAACTCAGATTCTCTCTTTTGCATATTCATAGTCATGGTCATTTTAAGAGGCAATATACATAACTGTTTTTTTTTTTATTTCTTCACCATGCCTTCTTCTTTCTGGAAGGATTCCATAATTTCTTATTTTCCCCAGCAGATTAGTCTTTAAGATTTTTTTTAAACTTTCAGAGAAAAGATATCAAATTTTGTGCATGTAGATGAGCAACAGATCTAAGTGGTCTATCTTCTGTGGATCAGGGCTCCAACAGGGACGTTCATTTGTGATACTTTTTTCTTTGCCATTGAGAGTGGACAACTGTATGCTGCAGTGATTTCCTCCATGGTTCCATTCTTTGTCAGTTGCTCTGCAGATTGGAAATGGTTTTTTATCTCCCTACAACCTGTTTGTGCCCACTGCTGAAACAAGAATGCATTCTGTATAAAGAGTCAACATATAAACTATGATAGGAATAAGAATGCGAAGTTCTGAAAAGTGGTTGCTGAATTTTTTGACAAATTGAACCATTTGAACAGGACTATAAGAGCGTAAGATTGCTGCCATGGATATGTAACCCAGGATCAGCCTGTAGTTTACTCAGTTCATTCTATTGTGTTTCTGGCATTAATTTAGGACTGGGAAAATGTAGATTCCCTCCAAATAACCAAAGCAAAGTATAAAAGCAGAAAGTTTATTCTCCATTCTCTACAGTCACAGATAAAATATCAGTGCAATAGAGAGGAAGGGACAATGGATTGCTATGGAGAGGACAGGCAATCATTTTGCATATAACCTCCTCACAGTACAGAGCTTGTAGTGGATAGAAGAGAGGAGAAGGGAACAAGTATTTCTTAAGAATCTATTTTGTCCCCAGAGCTCTATGAGCTCTTTCCAAATATTCTCTCATGTCACAGAGGATTAATTAATATTTGTTCATTGTTTGATGGGTCAACTAATGTAGGTTTTTTAGAGGCCAGGTCTTCATAAGCAGGCCTAAAGTGCTCAACTCATTTCATTGCTCACCAAATGTATCTGTATAATAATGGGCATTCTTGGCTTCTTGGTCATGCTATTCAAATTATCTGAAAGGCAAGGCAGGCAAGTTTTTAAAACAATGGATTTAGCATCATAGAATTTAGATTCCAGTACTAAATGATTATTTACTAGATGAATGACTCTGGGTAACCCCTCTGTCTCTTTGTTTCTTCACCTAAATGAGGTTGGAAAGGACTACTTCTAACATACCTCTTGGGGTTTTTGTGAGTTAAATATTTTGCAAATGTTTTTAATGCAATAAAATTATAAGCTGTTTACTTCTACCCAACAAGAATTGGGCAGATCAATATTTATGGCACAATGATCTCTTGGTCTATTTTACATGACCTGGAAAATAGTTCATTTCCATCTTTAGGATCTCTTTAAGTCCCTTCTGGGGGCCGCTTCCTGAACGCTGATCAAAGAAATAAGAAAACCATGCGCTCATTTAAATGAGACTAACGGATGTATTCAAAGTTCAAATGAAAACAGTTATAGAAAAAAAGAAAGAAAACAGTTGCTGAGGGAATTTAATGAAGACTTTTTCTTTGAAGTGTTTCTGGATATTCATTTCTGAGGTTTCCTAAATCTAGAGTTGGAAGGGACTTCATAGGTCACCTAATCTAACTCTACATTTTACAGATGAAGAAACTGAGGTCCAAAGATGTTGTGACTTTTTCCAAGGACATAGAGGTAGTGTCAGAGGTAAAATTTGAACCGAAATCCTCTGCCCCCTAGATTCAGGTGCCTTCCTATGATCCTCTATTACCTCCTGGTTTGGAATAATGAAATGATCCTAAAAGTTACATTCTTATGTAGAATGACTTTGTTTCCCTTTATCATTAAAGCTACCCAAGCTTCATCATGGACATGAAATTACTACTCCTCCAACCTACCACACTATCTCTTCCTCCTTTTAAATTATAACTCAAAGGGCAGCTAGGTGGCACAATGCATAGACACCAGTCCTGGAGTCAGGAGTACCTGAGTTCAAATCTGAGCTCAGAAATTTAATAATTACCTAATTGTGTGGCCTTGGGCAAGCCACGTAACCCCATTGCCTTGCAAAAATGAAAAAAAAATTATAACTCAAGGCTCACCTCCTCCAAGAAACTTTCTAAGACTTATTAATCAAATAAGTTTTTAAACTATTAGGGTAGCCCCTGACTCATTCTCTTTTTAAAAATATTTTCAAATGGATTGCTACTGCATGCACTTAGGCATGAGATGTAGACTTCAGCAAAGCATTTTCTAGATAATATTTTGTTGACACTCAGGCTAACAAAAGTTTCTATAAATTAACTTTAAACATTAAAATGTTTTAATCTTCTCTTCCAATACTGATCATATAAAAAGTCACACTATGACATTTAGTTATTTCTGTCAATAATTTGCCCATATGTCTTTTTCCCCCCATTACATTTCATTCTTCTGGGACTATATCTTTTCTTGTATTCATACCTAATTAGCCACACCTCCCTCCCTCACAATCCCTCACATCATTTATTATATATGGGGTCACTCTTTTTTTTTAAATTAAAAATCAAATAAATGACTTTCTTTTATAGCATTCATTTTATGTTACAGATTGGAGAGTGACAGTAAATTGCTTTTTTCTTTTATGTAGAGCCAGAATCAGCAACTTTGCATCTAGGACAAGTTACAAAGTTAGAGGGTTTATGAGAGGACATATAGACTCCATGGGAAGGAAACACACCCTGGGTCATAATGAGGTTTTTAAACTACAGAAAGAAAAAGCTCACCGCTATAGGAGTGAAACTATTCACTCAGTGTAAGAAATAACTATTCATTCAGTGTAAGAAATAACACTGAAGACAGAGTTGTTGATATTTTAAATTTTCCCACTCTGGGAAGGAGTCCTTATTATTCCACCCTTGTTATGGTTCCATTTTTATGATTATTTCTTTGTGACAGAGAAACCTGTGGTCCTAGGACTACTTTTTTCCTACTTGTTATGTTTACTGTTATGATGTTAAGTTGTTTTTGTTACAGAATTGGTGCTAAAATAAAGTATGTAGTGTGAGACACATTGGCGTTGGAGTGTGACTCTTGCCTCATAGCCTAGAGAAGTTATAAGATACTAGGTTATTGAAAAACACACTTTCACAGTAATAAGCCCATTTTAAAAAGAGAGAAACTTTTTTTGTATTTACATAAATCACTCCCTGTAAAATATCATAAGAACCTATGCAGAGAGTAATCTTGTAATTCCCTTGTGATTTCTAAGTATTTAAATAACAAAGTACTGTTGAAATGTTTTTCTGGTTTTCATTTGTAAAGCAATAAGTCTAGCTTCCAAAACTAGTCTCTGTTTTCTTTAGAAAAAAAACATAATAATACTAAAAATGTTGAAAGATATAAAATACAATAGGGACTGGCAAAAAATGGAAAATATGGCATAAGGAACTTCAGAAAACATTTTTGCAAACAGCTCCATCTCCTTAATAATGGATCATTTTCATATGTTGAATTCGATTTCACTTAAAGTGAGGTCATTTTTTTCTACTCAAATTATAAATGTGTAATTGCAAGTTTGTTCTTTTTCTGCCTTTGACTTAAGAGATATTTTAATAATTCCTTAGGCTTATTCCAGATTTTTTCCCCTATAGGGAAAGAAAACAACAGTGAATGGATTTGGAGTCAAAAGATTTGGGTTATATTTCCAAGTTTAGTTCTTTATAAATTATTTGATCTTGAGTAAATTACTTAGCTACAGTTTTCCAATTGATAAACAATATTGAACTAGATAATATCTAAAGTCCTTTCAGTTAGATAGTTCAATGGATAGAGTTCTGGGCCTGAAGCCAGATTTGAACCCCAATCTATTTGACTCTATACTTAGTTTTCTATTAAAAACAGTTTATAGCATGTGGCCTCTATACTGTTTCAAATTCTTAAAGGAAAAGCAATTTGCAAAAAGTTGCATGATCATTTCAGTTTCTTTTTCCCAAGTCTTCACTCTTTGCTGAATAAAATCACAAAAGCAAAAAAGCGTTTTTTCCAATTTAATTTTTTTTCTTCCTTTGCAGGTACCAGTGGATTTGATATGATTTGATTATCCATCAGGGAGACTCATACTCACACACCTAGAGTGAAATTTAGGCTTTTGTGAAATATCATCTGACTGATTCCATCTACCCATCAAAGCATTAAGGATGCTTCAGTCAGTCTGATTAATATTGATAAAGATTGGTCTGAAGTAGATCCAGTCAATCTGATTAATATTGATAAAGACTGGTCTGAAGTGGATCCATTATAATTTTCCATATCATCTGTATAACTGAGGCATGAACTTTGTAATCAGAACTGGAATGAATGTACAATACTTTTTCACAGGAAAAAGCACCTCATTTGAGACCAATAATGAGATAATTTAGAAAGGTGACTTTAGTCTATAAATTAAAAAAAACAACTTCTGATTTCTTTCTGCCTAAGATAGCTAGAACATAAGTCCTAGAACTGGAAGGGTCTTCAGAGACCATCTAATCAAAACCCTTTATTTTGCAGATGAAGAAAATGTCAATTAAATAGCATACCATTTGGACAGAAACTAAGGCTTGGTCACCAAAGTAATTTTCCTTAAGGCTGTATCTAGTTTTGTCACTGCCCAACTATAAAAATCTCTAGGAGTTCCCCATTGACTCTAGAACAATCGTTATTTCAACTCTATCTATGCCAGCCAGCTAACTTATACTCCATACTTTATTCATAGCCTATTCACTTGACTCAGTCCCACCATAATCAAGTTCTCAGGTAAATGCCAATGGGGCAGGATACAAAGATGACCAGTTCTCCATTTATTTTACAGAAAGCAAGAGCTTAAATATCCCCTTAGTTTCTGGTTTAATCCCAGTTCACCTGGTGTTCTCCAATTAGCCAAACAAATAATGCCTCAGTGTGTGGACAGGAGGTGATAAAGTTTACTTTCTCAGGCTAACACTACCACATAATATCGCTATCATAGTGCTTAGTGTTTACACACAATGCTCCAGGAAGTGCCAAAACATAAGGAATAGATGAGATCTGGAAAGCCAACCCAGGTGAGTAGGCCATTGATGCACGTGGGCAAGAGGACCTTTAAGACATTCCCAGGCATGCAATGACCATCCTGCGATCCTCAACAGTCTCTTACAATCTCATACATTGTCATTTTATTTTATGCAAGTTTTAAAATGTAAACAAATACATATTAGAATACTACATTGCATAATTTATAAATAAATAAAAATACACCATATTGAAGCTGTACTCAGTTTATCCTTTTACAGAAAGGGATTTATGATAGAAAAAAGTCTTTGTGACCACAGGATAAGAGAACTTCTATTTGAATCAGAAAGATTTTGTCTAAGTCTGTCTCTAAGAAATACTGTTTATGTGACTGTGATCAAGAGCACATCTAAATGATCATAAGTTAAATACAATAGCTAATCTTCATTGGAGGGAGAAGTTTTCACAATGGAAATTATCCTTAGGTAATAAAATCATTAAATCACCAGGCCAGGTAAAAAATACTCGGAGCCTGTACTTTTCAATATTGCTGTGTCATAGATGAAATGATGTCAACTTCAAAGAGTCTTACACATAACTGTCGTCTCCTTTTTGAGGATCCTAATTGCATACTGGTCTTAGTTTTGGAACATACTTTGGAGATATTACATGGTACATGAGACCCAGGCTGTGGAACCACCTCTGGTAGGAGATGGATCTCTTGGTGTGATGGATCTGTTGATGATTAATCAAAAGAACTTTTTATCCATTGATTGACCCAGTTCCCTGAGCTAAACTCAGCTTGAGCTGACCTTTCTAATGTCTGGTTTACCAAATTAGATGCCTTGCTTAGTTGCAATAGGTACTTGTGCTTTTATTGGCACCATTAATCTTTTGCTCTTCCTGTTCATTGAAGAACATTCACAGTCATTAATGAGAGTCCCTGAAGGGGTAAGAAATTATTGATGTTGATTTCTTCTATGTTTTCTGTAATTTCACTTGGTTGCATTTATATAATATTCAAACCAGCAGCAGTTCAAGTCCATACACTTAAAAAAGAAACAAATAAACAAACATCCCTCCTCCCCCCCCAAAAGAAAACAAACCAAAAAATTCAACTAACTACTTGTTTGGATGATTAGATTAACTGAATAGTCAGGTGCATAGTCCTGAAGTCAGCAATACCTGAATTCAAATACAGCCTCAGATACTTACTAGCTGTATGCCCCTCAGCAGGTTTCCTTGACTCTAAAATGGGAATAATAACAGCATTTGCTAGTTGTTCAATTCAGGGGGAAAAAATCACTTAATTTTTGATTATGTCAGTTTCTTCAGTTGTAAAAGCAAGCTAACAAGTAGCACCTACCTAACAGAGTAGTTATGAGAATCAATATGATGATGAGATGATATTTGTAAAGAGTTTAACACCTGTCCTGGTACACAGTAAGTACTAGATAAATTCTTTTTCCTTTCCCATTTTCCAAGTACTTCCACAATTTTGTTCTATTTATTATCCCTATGTATGAGCTGCCTCCACTCTGACCTTCATCTTCCAATTGAAAGTTGGACTCTGCCTCTAGAACCCTGGGATTTGTCAGGTAACTTTACCTTATGTTAACTAGAAATCTAGGTCACCAATGACTTCCTAACCATTTGCAAACCAAACTGCCTCTGAATGTACCCATCATAAACCGCTTTCTAATTCTATGTATTATCTCTCTCTCCATTAGAATGTAAACTCTAACGGGGCAGTTAGGTGGCTCAGTGGATAGAGCACTGGCCCTGGAGTCAGGAGTACCTGAGTTCAAATCCAGCCTTAGACATTTAATAATTATCTAGCTGTGTGGCCTTGAGCAAGCCACTTAACCCCAATGCTATGCAAAAAAAAAAGTGTAAACTCTTTGAATGTGGGAATTGTTTTGCTTGCTTGGATTTTCATTCAAAGTGCTTAGCAATAAAGTATTTTTCATTCATTCATTTTAAAAATCAATGTGACAGAAGTTTTCAGCATTACTTTTGCTTAGTGGTAAATAATAAATTTTAACTCACTTGGACCAAATTTAATAAGTTTTGCAAATTAAAAAAAAATAACCTCCAGAGTTTCTGATCTAGCTTCTACAAACACAGTCAATAAATAAAGACAAGAATGAGAGATAGTACAGCATAGTAGATAGCTCAAGACCTAGGAGTCTTTTTTTTTGAATATTGTCTCTGAACCTTACCTGCTACGCTTCCATAAGCAAATCATTTTGCTTCATTGGTCCTTAGTTGTTTCATCTACAAAGAGGATTGAACTCAGAATATCTTTTAAGGCCCTTCCAGCTCTAAATATATTATTCAACAAACTATATTTTTCTTTTTTTTAATTTTTAATTATTTATTCTTTTAAATTTTCAGTCATTTGTACATGCATATTCTCACATTACAAAATTTCCCTCCATCCTTCCTTCCCATCTCCCTCCCCTCAGTAGGGAACAGCCAGGCTAGCATTTTACATACATATTTTGTTAAACATTTTTACAAGTTAGTAGTATTTGGCATGAGGAGTTAGATTAAGGGAAAGAGATACATAAGAGATAATTTATATAAAGTGTTCATCAGATTCAGTAGGAGTATTTTTTTGTGTGTGTGTTTCGTTTTTCTTACTCTGGTTGGGGATAATATAGTTCATAACCAGTCTAATACTTTTCTGATATTATTTATTTGTTTAGTCAATAATTACTTAATAAGTGCCTGTTGGGGATTAGGCTTACTTCTCCTTATGAGCATGCAAAAACATATTATACGGATTTTGTAGGAAGTTAAAAGTAGAATGATTGTGAGACAGTCATGCAGACATATTGCTCTGAATTAATAGTTTTAAATAGGAAAAAAGATCATTCATTCATAATAGCCCTTCAAATTTTGATAAGCACTTTATATATAATCTCATTTTTCTTAACAATATTCCCTTGGTGTAGGTATCTCATTTTTTAAATAAGTAAACTGAAGCTCAGAGATTAAATGACTTATCCATGGTCACATAGTTAGTAAATGTATGACTTTGAATTGCCAGCTCTTATTGATTACAGGAGAAGTGTATGTGCATACTTTATGCTCTATGCCATGACATCTCAAGAATAGATTACTACATATTTTGAAGGAAAGCCTAATCACGAGATGGAAAATTAACTAGAAATGATGCAGGGAAAATATATAGAGAATTATGAATGTAGCAGAAACAGAATCTGACTGTTAAATCTTGTAAAATGGGCAGAGGTTTCCTACTCTTGAAGTGTAAATTGACTAGATATAGAGAATTATGAATGTAGCAGAAACAATCTGTAATCCTTAAAGGCTGCTAAATCTTGTTAAATTGGGTGGAGGTCTCCTATTCTTGAGATGTAAATTAACTACCATTGTTTCATTGTTTAATGTAAAATTTGTATCCTGATCTCCTCAGGCTTCAACCCTCTACCTGATTCCTGGTCCAGTAAGAGGGAAGGGAATTTAACTTTTGTGGTCTGGATAAGGGGCAAGACCATAAAAATTTGGTCCACTCCTCCACTCAGGATCAGTCATCTCTGACTCTCTGGTCCAGTCAACTCTGCTTGACTATTCTTTTATCTCTCTCTCTCTCTCTCTCTCTCTCTCTCTCTCTCTCGCTCGCTCGCTCTCTTGCTCTCTCCCTTTCATTTTCTTTTGTGTTCTAATTTCTTTTAATAAATTTTCATTTTCTTTCCATACTTGCTTTCCTGGGGCTGAATAGTGCTTCCTAACAGGCAGAATCAAACTCAAACAAGCCAGTAGCAGCATTTTGCCAGTCAGCCAGGATTAATTCCTGCCCAGGGGTGTGGAGTGGTGGGTTGTTAGGGAAGGACATTTGGCTATAGATCCCATTGAAGTGTTTGCCCATCTAGAAGTTTAGGACAATTAAAACATGGGAAAGCTTGGTACCAAAGACCCCCCCCCCCCAAGTTGTGCACTCTCTCCTCAGAAGAAATTAGATCTGACAAAAGCAAAACACCTGAGCTTCTGGAACTCTATCTTTGGAAGAGACATGTGATAAAAGACAAAGGTGGAACTCTCTTTCTCTTTGAAATTCTCTCTCACATTCTCTGCTGCCCCCACCCTCTGCAGGGCGAGGTGGGGGAGGGAAAAGGAAAAATCTTTCTTATTAGAACTTTAGAAACTCAAACCTATGTCTCATATGGAATTCCTGCTTCACAGCAGAAAGGGTAAGATCCTCCAAAACTTGTTTTGGCCCCATTGTTTAAAATAGGGGACCCTCATGCCTTCTTCCTGGTTAGGGGAGAAGAGAGGCTGGGTGAATGCCACCTTTTCCTTAGACTACGTGTGTTTATGAATTCCAAGCACCATTCTCTAAAGGCATTAGGTGGGCTGAGAAAGCCCCAACTTTGAGAAGTGGAAGGGGAAATTGGCAGATTGATTGAGAAACCTAGTGGACAATTAGTTAAGACAATAAAAGGGGAAGATAACTTTTTCCGGGACTAGGAAATTCAGATTTCATCTTTCAATTAAGTCTGTGCTAATAACTAATATCTCTGTAATAGAATAACTGCATTTGAACTTTATAAAGTTACTTAAGAATGTATTCAATTTTAACTATCAATAGGCTATTTCAAAATCTTAAAGTGTGTATAATATATATATGTATACACACACATATATGTACATGAGTTTCCTCAAGAAGTTATAATTTATTCTAAAATTTTTTTTCAACTGGTCTTAATTGGTACGTGTGTGTGTGTGTGTGTGTGTGTGTGTGCATATTTCAACATTAATGAGACATTTTCACATCTCTCCACTGGCCTGGAGAGGTGGGAAAATGTGTTTATATTTTGAGATTTTGGTACCAGCCAGGCTGTCCAAAAATCTCACTTTGGTAAACTTGAAAGATTTATACAAAAGAATTGTTGCTGTGCCTTTGTGTCTCTGTCTAAACTCCTGTCTGTGTGTGTGTGTGTGTGTGTGTGTGTGTGTGTGTGTGTGTGTCTAATTCAGATCTGAAATAGTTACAGTTACCTGAGTTAAATGTTATTCCTTTTAGTTTGGGTTTTGAATTTAATTGCTTAAAAAGGTCTAATTTAAAATTAAGTAATTAATGTAGTTGGGATCTGAGTCTACCCTATCACTAGGGAATTTTTGAGCCATTTGTACATTTGAAAGTGTAAGTTGCAAGTTTGTGAGATATTCTCGGCTGTGAGCTAAGCTTTCATTAACCTAATATTGATTGATAGCTGTATTCAACTTATATTAATTGAGTCTTTAAGGTTTAGTAAATGTAGACTTCTTGCCTTCAAAAGGCTTTGAAGAAAGGGAGGGAAGGCTTTTGATAGAAAAAAGTCCCCTTTCCTTTTTTTTTTAAAAAAGGAAAAATTATTGAGAGCTAAATCAAAGCAATTTAGTCACCTTTGACCTTTCAAAGTATTTGAAAGTTTTGTAACAAATATGAGAATTTGTGTTATTAAGAAGGAAAACATAATTGGGATAGATTGTATGTCAAGGAATTTGGGAATATTGAATCATATATAATTAAATGGGATTTCTTTTAGGAAAGAGAAATATTGTACTAAATTTTATAATCTGATTTCCTTTGATGTTTAATTGATATTGATAATATAATATCAACAATCTCACAAGGTCTTTTATTAAAGGAAAAAGATTTGTAATAATCTTTGTCTTTTAACACATGTTTATGGAAGTGAATATATGTATATGTATATCTATATACATATATATTATTAAAAGTAAAATCTGCTTATCATCTGTTATTTGAAAATAAGAAAATGTATTAACATTGCCTAGCATTTATGGCATTTCATGCTTGTTCTAAGTGGAATGAGATGTTTAAATAAAAATCTTATGTTCAATGTAAATTAATGTATGCTTAATTTTAGAGAAGTCATGAATATGGACTTTCTCATGGTAGCTGCAGGCAGTCTGACGGATAAGCAAATAGAAATTGTAAGGTAACTTATTGATGAATAGGATGTATTTATCAGTTATGTGATATTCTTTTGTAATTTCAAAGAAATTATATTTATAGTGTTTGGTTTTCTCTTGTGAACATGTAAACTATTTGAATACTGTAATATTAACGCTTGGAATTAACATGTGATTGCTTTGAAGGGGTGGTAAAGGAAGTATCACAAATTATTACCCCTTCTGGGATAAATATATGGATTCATGCATAATACAACGATGGAAATATTATTTTGTAAAATTTAATGACTCATGTGTTAATTGACTTGAATAATAGGTAGCTTTTACTACTGTTTTATTGCATTGGAATCAATAACACATGTTAGAAATTTAAAGTCAGTCACCTAAGATGTTCTAATGGTTTTTTTAAAAAAATTTGAAAGTAATAATTTGTGTTTTGAAGATGGCTAGTAGTTAAAAGTTTATGTATAGAAGTTTCTAGCTATAGATGTAAACTGGGACTAAATTGTGGTTCTTTGCTTTGAAGGAAAAGCACCTATGTAACATGAGGAAGATAAAATAATGATGATAATTTGAGATTTCTCCATGGCAATTATTATGTGAGGAGTATGGAAATGATGGGCAACCTCCTAACCAGAAGGAGATGTTTAGTTATTTTAAACATAGTTAATAACTAAATGGGTTCATACAGCTCAAAATCTAATTATCACATTTCATTTGTAGCACTGTTCTTAGGTACATGAGCAACAATTGAGTTATTTTTTTCCCTGGATATCTTATACTAAATTATAGCCTGGCACACTCGGTTCTCTTTAGTGCTCAAGCCACCTGAAGCTCTGGTACAAATAAGTGAAGCTCTTGAGCAAATAGGTAATTGCTATATTACAATGTATTGATAATTGATCTATCTGGCATCAGGTATGGTAAAATAGAAGACAATAGGACAAAGAAGACATTAGCCCTATGGGGTTTTATGTTAAATACTGCAGATGGAGTGAGTGACCTTTGGAAGAGTGGCTGGATTTGAACTCAGGTACCCCTGACTCCAGGGCCAGGCTCTATCCACCGTGCCACCTAGCTGTTCTGATAAGATTCTCTTAAAAGAATCCCTCACCTGGTAGGCCTGGAGCCTGGCTCATTGAAAAGGATTGTCTGTATGACTTCTGCCTGTAGAGGACATTTATCTTATAAGGGAATATATTCTCATGTCCTTCCCTGCTCTGTAATAGCAAATTGCCATGATCATTCCAGGTGCATCATAATTAAGTATGAGAGTGAACCATTGGAATGCTATCTTTCAAATCTTAAATAATTGGCAAGTATATTGTCTTGGCCTTTTAACATAGGATGTGACTTTTTACCACAGCAAGTTCCCTTAAAAAAAAGAAATATCATTATGACTGTTTATATCAGGATAATGCCTATTGGTATATTGTTTTAACTGCTTTAAAAGAGAGATCCAACTGGAATGGTTGTTCATTATACACATAGCCAAAGCTGAAATAGAAAATTTTGTTGCAAATCACCCTGGATATATGCAGTTTAAAATATTTATTCAATACATTTGTTTATACTATTCTTGAACTTTTGGTTATAACTTAATGTGGCTAATTATTGGAACCCATGTTCTTATAAAACGTATTTTGATACTGGCATATATATATATATATATATATATATATATATATAATTCTTGCTCTTTAAACACCTTCTAGTTTCTTCCCAATTATTGAACCTTTGTTAAATAGCCTGTTTACCTTATAATTTCTATTTGCTTATCAGTCAGACTGCCTGCAGCTACCATGAGAAAGTCCATATCTCTGTTTTTTTGCTTGCTCAATTTTTTTCCCCCTTGAGTTTTGCTTCTTTTAGCTGTATATCTCCAAGACAAACCTCTGCAGGATGCCAACCAGCTGTGCCAGCCAATCATTCTCTGGACCCTGACTCAATGAAGTTCTCATTGTTATGCATTCATTTCCAAATGGAGTATGAAAGGCCCAGAAGAATCTGGGTCCCAAATAATTTTGAGGGGGGAAATGATACAGGGAAAAGATATAGAGAATTGTGAATGTAGCAGAAACAGAATCTGCCTATTAAATCTTGTAAAATGGGCAGAGGTTTCCTACTCTTGAGATGCAAATTGACTAGATATAGAGAATTATGAATGTAGCAGAAATAATCTGTAATCTTAAAGGCCTCTAAATCTTGTTAAATTGGGTGGAGGACCTCACTCTTGAGATGTAAATTGACCACCATTGTTTCATTGTTTAATGTAAAATTTGTATACTGATCTCAGGCTTCAACCCTCTACCTAATTCCTGGTCCAGTAAGAGGGAAGGGAATTCACCTTTTGCCCCCTCCATAAGGGGCAAAACCATAAAAATCTGGCTTGGACCTCCACTCAGGGCCAGTCATCTCTGACTCTTTGGGCCAGTCAACTCTGCTTGACTATTCTTTTATCTCTCTCTCTCTCTCTCTCTCCCTCTCTCTCTCTCTCTCTCTCTATCATTTTCTTTTGTGTTCTAATTTCTTTTAATAAATTTTTATTTTCTTTCCACACTTGCTTTCCTGGGTCTGAATAGTGATTTCTCATAGGCAGAATCCAACTCTAACAAGCCAGCTGTGACAGAAAGATAAGGGAAAATGAGGGAGAAAATGTACTGAGGAGAAGTAGGATGGACAAAGTAATGGATTCACAAAAGATTTTTTTCCAGTAGACTGCAAGCTCCTTGAGATCAGGGAATCTATTAAAAAAATTGTTATCCTTAGCACTGTGCATAGATTCTTTCTACATGGTAGTCTGTGATAAAAGTTTTTGAACTACTATAAAGTCCTGGGAAATGAATACTTGCCTTGAATTGCTAGAATCTTCTGTCCCTTCTTCATCTCTGAGCATTTGCCAAGCCAAATGGTAAATAAATCTAATTTCTGTTGATATAATCAGCTTCTCTCATACCTGAGCTATTCAGTAATTTCTAGACCCCAAAGGGAGAGTCTTCAAGATTAATATTCTTGTTACAGATATTTGTGGTTTTAGGATGAGAAAAAATATGATACCAAAGAAAATGAGATAAAAGAGATCTCTTAGAAAGAAATCCACACAAAGTCTATGATAAATTTAAGTAGGGAGAATTTACTTTTACTTTGAAGGTCAGGAGTGGTTTCCTGATGGTATGACACCTGAGCTTGTCCTCAAAGGAAAAAACAGCAAGAATTTATTAAGGGCATGTTATGTAGTCTAGACACTGTGTTAGGCACTGGAAATACAAAAGCAGGAATGAAACCATCCCTATTCTCATAGAGCTGATATTTAATCCGACGAAAATACATATACAGACATATATGCACACACACACTTATATATAATTATATTCAAAATACTATATATGTATATAAAATATATTCAATTATATTCAAAATATATACAAAATAAGTACAAGGTAATATTTCTGGGTTACTAAGGCAGGAGGTTACTAATATTTGAAGAATTAATAAATGATACATAAAGAAGATGGTGCTGGATTTTAAGAGGTGAAGTTAAGAGTAGAGTATATTTCAGGCATGGAGTACAGTGTTCAAATACTTGGAGGAAGGCAATTCAATGTTTTGCACGAGTAATAACAAGAAAGCCAACTGAGATTGACTCTAGAAGGAACAAAGGGGAATTGAGGTATAATAAACTGAAAATCAAGATTGTATTCAGAGTGTCAGTTCTATCATATGGAGACAGTGGTATATGGATGTCCATTCCAGACACATGGGTTTGAATGAGCAAAGACATATAGACAAGAGAGAGCAGGATGGGAATATAATATGGAACGGGCTTTCTTCTGGAGGCCATGTCAACAACTGTGAGTTTTGTAAGCCAGGGAATCTGACAAGATAGTGACCTGCTAATTGTGTCAGGGGTTTATTAAAAGAACCTATATAAAATTCCTCTATGAAAAGAGAAAGAAAGGGAAAGGTTATCTCTGATTTTGATAGAAATTGTGGTACTATTTGAAATGTGAATAGAGTCTGAAAAAGAGAGTCAGGTACTAAAGAGGGTGAAAGAAAATATTAGAATTCATAAAAGAAATAGTATTAATCAGAATTTATCTTCTTGTTTTTTTCCTTGTTTGTTTGCTTGTTTCTTTTTTAACTAAATCTAGGACATTGAAATTTGGAAACAAAGAAGTTAGGATGATAGATAGAAGCATTATGGTTCTATTTACTATCTACCTGCTGTTGGGTAATTCAGTGAATAGAGAATTAAATTTGGAGTTATGAAAACCTGAGGTCAATTCTGGCCTCAGACATTTAATAGGAGATCCTGAGCAAGTCATTTAATCTCTGCTTGGCTCAGTTTCCTTATCTATAAAATGAGATTGATGATAGTCCCTACCTTTCAGGATTGTTGGGAAGATCAAATGATAGAAGATTTTTAGCATAGTAAGCATATTACTTCCTTCCACATTATTTCCTTCCCTATGTAGCCTTGCTTGGGTCATTTCTTCTCTTTGAGACTATCATTGAAAAGTGACAAAATAATTATAAGCAACTGATAATAGATGACTTCCAAATTCCTTTTCAGTTCTAAATTGATTGAGAGATAGCTCCTCCCATCTCCAAAATCTGTTTCTTTCCGGATGTAGTGTAGACATTTTAAATTTAAGATGTCAAAACTTAACTCATTCATCTTTTCCACCATATATTTCCCTCTTTTTACTTCACTTTCTCTGAAGTATAGCACCATTTTCTTTTTTTTGTTGGTTTTTTTGGTTTTGTTTTTTAGGTTTTGCAAGGCAAATGGGGTTAAGTGGCTTGCCCAAGGCCACACAGCTAGGTAATGATTAAGTGTGTGAGATTGGATTTGTGCCCAGGTACTCCTGACTCCAGGGCCTGTGCTTTATCCACTACACCACCTAGCCGCCCTTATAGCACCATTTTCACAGTCAACTAGGCTTTCAACCTATACTCTTCACCTTTCACTACCCTTCTCCCCAGTCCAAAAGATGTCAAATATTGTAGATTCTATCTTTGCAACATCTTTCTGGAAATTAGGTGGCATAATGGATAGAGTACCAGATCTGTAGCCAGGAAAACTAGTCTTGATGAGATCAGATCTGGCCTCAAGTGCTCACTGATTTCGTGACCCTAGGCAAGTCATTTAATCTTGTTTGTTTCAGTTTCCTCATCTGTAAAATTAGCTAGAGAAGAAAATGGCAAAACATTTTCCAGTATCTTTGAGTCTTGAAGACTCAAACTTTTCTAAGAAACAACACCATCTGTTATATTCACCTTTTTCTTTTCTCTCAGAGGCATAGTGGAGGAAGTATTGACCCTGGAGGTAGGAAGACATGAGTTGATATGTAGCCACAGACACTGATTCTGGGAAAGTCACTTAACATCTCTTTGCCTAATTTCCTCAACTGTATAATAATGGTTCCTAATTCCAAGGATTATTATGAGGAAAAAATGAGATAATATTTATTAAGTGATTAAAATAGCATCTGACACACAATAGGTATTAACAAATTCTTGCTACTTCTCCTTCAGTACTTCCTTCCTTTGATACTGCCACTACCCAGGTGGTGAAATGGAGAGAACACCAGCCCTGGAGTCAGGAGGACCTGAGTTCAAATCTAATCTCAGAAACTTCACAAATACTAGTTGTGTGTCCTTGGGCAAGTCACTTAACCCTTATGGCCTCTGATCCAGAGTCATTTCCACTCATCCTGATTCATACCTAGCCACTGAACTCAGATGGCTCCAGGGGAGAAAGTGAGACTGGTGACTTAGCACAACACCCTCTCACCCAAATCCAATTCATACACTTATCATGGCATCACCTCATTGATGTCATGGTCTTCTTTGAGAAGGAAGGACAAAAGCATCACATTACCCTGGTACCAGCCATCATCACATTATTCCTTATCCATAATATTTATTTTCTCTTCTATCTTCTTCCCTCTAGTCTCATTCTATTCAGCTATCATAGAGCTGCTCCTAAAGCACAGGCCAGATAATGTTACCCTACTGTCTGTTCAATAAGCTCTTATTTCCTACTATCTCAAGGATCAAATATAAAATTTCTATTTGCTTTTAAAACCTCTTCATAATCTTTTCCTACCTTTCTAATTATCTTACACTTTCTTTCCTCCCACCTACTCTGATCTGCCTACCCTGGCCTCATTGTTATTCCTTGCATAAGCTGCACCATCCCTTTGAATTTTTACTGGTTGTCTCCCATACTTGCAACCTTTCAACCTCTATTCATCACTTTTTACCACCCCATCCCCCCACCCAATCCAATAAGATGCCAAATACAGTAGATTCTATTTTAGCAAACTCTCTCAGGCAATTAGGTAACATGATCAATAGATTGCCAGATGAAGTCAGAAAGAATAATCTTGATGAGATCAGATTTGGCCTCAGATATTCACTGTCTGTGTGATCCTGGGAAAGCCATTTAATCTTATTGGCTTCAGTTTCCTCACCTGTAAAATGAGTTGAAGAAGAAAATGGCAAAACATTCCAGTACATTTGTTACTTCTTAGCTCCCCTGGCTTCCTATCAGTCCCAACTACAAACTCACTTTTAGTAAGAAGCCTTCCTTGCAAAGCAAGGATCCTTAATGCCTTCTTCCTTATATTCTTTTAAATTTATGCCACATATATCTTATTTTTATATTACTCTTTTCATCTCACAATTAGAAAATGAGCTCCTTGAGAGTAGAGACCTTTCCCTCTTCAATTCTTAATACAGTGTATAGCATTAAATAAATTTATCATGTATTATTGTGGTTTATACATTATATGGTCTTGTGCTGTCCTTTTTATGCTTCACATAGCATGGAATAATGACAATAAATAAGGGTTAGATTAGTTTCCTCCCAAAAAATACTAAAACCAGTCTAAATGGATTAGGGAGGTATATTTTACTTACTTTTTTACTGATAGGATCTGTTAATCAACCATATACAATTTTTTTCTTCTAGCATGAGGAATCAGAAAAATACTATATTTTTGAAAAAATAGACAGTAAGAATATTTTCAGTTTTAAATTGCAAACCATTATAAACTCTTAATTATTCATAATGGTTGGGAAGTGAGGTGTTCAAATGAATTGTACAAGCTCTATCACCCTGACCTCCCCCTCCCAATTCTTTGAGAGACTCTTTGGGTGTTTTGTTTTTAAGATTATTATCTAAATTTGTTTCTTGCACACAGTAGGTAATTAACAGTTTTTCTGGACATCCAGAGTAGAGACAAGACAGCATTGTGAAGCTGGCATGCTCCTGGAGTTTTTTCCTAAACAACATTAAACAAAGATTCTACACAGACATTAATGCTTATAGATCCCACCAAAAACAAAAAAAGCAAAATAAATTCTCAACTATAGCCAACATGAGGATCATTAGGGAAGGTCTGCCTCTTCTAGGGTAAAAGAGAAGTAAAGCCCAACTAAGCCAAAGAGTAGGAAAGCAAATGGGAGGCCTCTAGTCACAGCAGAGCCTAGGCCCCTGTAGTAAGATAGCAGCCCAGGTCCCAGCTCAACCAGATAGCAGACTAATAGGGATGGTCCCAAACCCAGACAAACTCTGACCTCTGGGAGCAGTGGAGCAACAGACAGTACTGGATTGGGAACAAATCACTGCATAGGCAGAGCCTGGGTATAAAGGAGGAAACAAACCTCTGTATAGGCAATGCCTGGGCTGCATACGAAACACCTTGGCAAGTGATAAGCAAGGGACCAGATCCTGGCCCCAGGGTCTGTGGTACTGTGCTCCCTATACCCCAGGAGCAGAACTCAATTATCAAAATCAGCAAAAAAGTAAAATAAAAAGAGCACCAACCATACATAGAAGGCTACTATTCAGATAGAGATGATAAATATGCCATCTCAGAAGAAGAAAACAGTGATACATTATCTTCATCAGAAATCTCAAAAGAATTTATGAATTGGTCTCAAATTCAAACCCTCATGGAAGGGCTTAAAAAAGAGTTTAGAAACCAAGGAAGAGAGCAAAAAGAAAAATGGAAAAAAATAAATGAGGAAAAAAATTAAAAAAAATAAAAAATAAATGAGAATCATGCAGGAAAGTTATGAAAAACTGATCAAAGAAATCATCTCCTTTAAAAGTAAAAACCAAGGTGGCACAGTGGATAGAGCACTGGCCTTGGAGTCAGCAGTATCTGAGTTCAAATCTGACTTCAGACATTTAATAATTGTCAAGCTGTTTGACCTTGGGCAAGTCACTTAACCACAATGCCTTAAATATATAAAAAAAATTAAATTCATTAAATTATTTAATTTTATTTAATTATTTTAAAACATTATTTAAATTCATTAAAAATTAAATTCATTAAAAAATAAAATCAACCAATTGTAAAAACAATGCAATTCATCAAAAAGTCAAATTGACCAACTGGAAAGGGAATGAAAATCTTCAAAAGGTAAAATTAATCACCTGGAAAAGGAAACACAAAAACTACCTGAGGAAAATAGAATACTAAAAATTAGAATTGTATAAATAGAAACTAATGACTCTATGAGACATCAAGATTCCATCATATAAAGTAAAAAATTGTGGAAAAATTGAAGAAAATATAAAGTATCTTTTAGGAAAAACAAATGACCAGGAAAATAGATCCAGGAGAGATGATTTGCAAATTATTAATCTACCATGATGCCTAGATTTAAAAAAAAACAACCTGGAAAATGTCTTTCAGGAAATTATCATAGGAAACTGTCTGAATATACTAGTTCAAGAAGACAAAATAGAACTTGAAAAAATACACAGAACACTTCCAGAAAGAGAACCCAGAATAAAATCTCCAAGGACTCAGAGTCAAATTCCAAAATTCTCCATTAAAGGAGAAAATACTATAAACTGTGAAAAATAAGCAATTTAAATATAAGGGAAGCACAATCAGAAGTCTACAGAACTTTTCAGTTTTAACATTTCAGTTCACATTCCAGGGGTCTGAATATGAAGCTTTTTGGAACAAAGTACCTTGGACTACAACTTAGAATTAACTACTTTGAAAAATTTAGCAAACCTTTTAGGGGGAAAAAGATGAATTTTCAATGAAATATAAGACTTCCAAAATATTCTGATAAATATACTAGAAATTAATAGAAAATTAAATCTTCAAATATAAGACTCAAGAGATGCATAAAAAGGTAAGTGGATAGGGTAGAAAAAAAATTTAGACAAGATCATTAAACTGTATACATCCATAGAAGGGAAGACAACACTAGTAACTCTTGAGAATTGCATTTCTCTTAGTATAGTTAAAGGGTTGAATATAGTTGAAGGAAATGAAGTTAGATGACATGGGAATAGTTGGTTCTGAGGAGGACCAAGATAACATCACTATTTTTGAAACATGGCTTATCAGACCATTATGAGTTTGGAATGCTCTTTCACAGATGGGGCACAAATGGTCCAGGTGGACACCTGGGGTATTTCCTCTAAACTTATGTATCCTTTGAGCTACTTTGATTCTGCCTTGCTCATGGAACTTATTACTTTCTCTGATGAGGGATCCCTATGGTGGGTGGTCCTATGCCACTGTCTCCCATGTCTTTTAATCAATTCTAAAGTTCTTTTTTTTAGGGTTTTTGCAAGGCAAACGGGGTTAAGTGGCTTGCCCAAGGCCACACGGCTAGGTAATTATTAAGTGTTTGAGACCGGATTTGAACCCAGGTACTCCTGACTCCAGGGCCGGTGCTTTATCCACTACGCCACCTAGCCGCCCCAATTCTAAAGTTCTTAAGAGAGACCTTAAGGGTTTCCCAGTTCTGAGTGTACTTAGAGGTTCTGTACATAATTAAATCATAAATGATTTTACTTTAATTGATACCTTAGTTAAGTGGGGTTATAGTACAAGAAGGGCAGAGTGTGAGCAAACTTAGAAGGACTGGACATAAACAGATAACAAGGGTTTTTAGTATCATGGCTGGGGTGCTAAAGGGACAGAGGGAGAATGTGTACCCAGAACTTTGGTTGGGGTGGCCTGTAGGACTGTGGTTGGAATACTATAAAGACAGAGGGAAAGAGTATACTTAGAGGAACTGGGCATGAAAATATTATGAAGAGATTTTGATTTGCTTGGAGGAAGTGTGCTTGGGGGGAGTATAAATAGTTCATAAAATGATTTGGTTTTGTTTAATATTTTGGGTCAGGAGGATTATATATCCATGGAGGTACTTGAAAAAGATGTTTGGTATAAATTGACTAAAATTTGATGTGATTTGTGACACTGGGGAAGTGTATTTCAAATGAAACAGAAGAGGGGAGAGTGCTTAGTGACTACAAGACAATGCTTCTTATCAAGCAGTCAATCTTCGAGAATATTATTTCCATCAGGACAGATGAAGTATATTTTGACAAAGGGGTTATAGGTACAAGACATAAAAAAGAACTAACTAGGAGAAGGCCAGTCATAAGTGGATAAATAAGACCAGGTGAAGAGGCACAAAGCCCTATTATAGCAGAGGGAAAGAAGGGAGAGTATGAACACTGAATAAATCCCATTCAATAGATTTGACCCAGAGATGGAATAATGTATAGTCCCAATAGGGTTTAAAAATCTATCCTACTCCACGGGGAAGCAGGGAGGAAGAAAGGATAAAAAGGAGAAGAAGGGAGTAATAAAAAGGAAGGTGAAGGTAAAAGTAAAAGTAAAGTTAAAGTTAAAATTTAAAAGAAAAGTTAAAGGGGAAAGAGAGCAGAACACTAAGACTAGAAGAAAGGACAAAGAAAAGCACAAATGTGGAAAAATAGGATGAAGGGAAATAGAGAATTAATAATCTTAACTGAAACTGTAAATGGGATGAAATCTCCCATAAAAGGGAAGCAGATAATAAAATGGATTAAAAATCAGAATCCTACAATATATTGTTTACAAGAAACACATCTGAATCAGGGAGATACACATAGGATAAAGGAACAAAATATCTTATGCTTCAGTGCAAATAAAAAAAAAAACAGGGGTACCAATCTTTTCTAAAAAATATTTCATAAAAATACTTTGTTATTTTTGCCAATCTACTATTACAATTATTTTGTTGTAAGAGTAAACATAACCCCCCCTCTCCCCCACTAGAAGATGAGAAACCTCAAGAATAGTGAGGGGGGGGGAATGTACTTCACACTGTGTTCAGATTCCAATGGATCTATCTTTGGATGAGTTGCCTTCTTTATCATAAGTGCACCAGAGAAGTTGCTTCAATATTTTCCCACAGGTGCTATTACTAGCTGTATTTCCTTCCACTCTATTCATCCCCACTCTCATTTATTCTATTCTCTCTCTCCTTTCATCCTGGCTCTGTCCAAAAGTGTGTTGTATCTGTACCCTCTCCCACAATATTCCCTCTCTTCTATCTCCTATTCCCCCCCTTCCCCCATTCCCACTTCCCCTGTCCCTTTCTTCTTATTTTTCTCTAGGGTAAGATAGATTTTCTCACCCTATTAAGTGTGCATGTTATTTCCTCTCTGAGACATTTCTGATGAGAAGGAAGGCTCATTCATTCCCCCTTGCCTTCCCCCTTTCCACTCCATTGAGAAAGCTTTTTCTTAACTCTTATGTGAAATTTCTTGGCTTCTTCTTCATCTCCTTTTTCCTTCCTCCCATTACTTTCCTTTATCAGTCATTGACTCCATCTTTTTACTATATTCCATTCCTTCCTATGTCCTGTCTATATATGCTCTTTCTAGCAGCTCTTATAAATGAGAAAGTTCATATAAGTTATCAATATCTTCTTCCAATGCAGGAATGCAAACAGTTCAATATCATTAAGTTCCTCATAGTTAGTCCTTCCCTTCCACTCTCTCTGTGGTTCACCAGAGTCCTGTACTTGGACTTCAAATTTTCTGTTCAGCTCTGGTTATTTCATTAGGAAAGTTTGAAAGTGCCCTGTTTCATTGAAAATCCATGTTTTCCCTTGAAAGAGGATGTTTAGTTTTGCTGGGTAGTTGATTCTTGGTTGTAAACCAAGATCTTTTGCCTTCGGGAATATCATATTCCAATCCCTAGAGCCTTAATGTAGATGCTGCCAGATCCTGTGTAATCCTGACTGTGGAGCCTCGGTAATTGAAATGTTTGTTTCTGGCAGCTTTTAGAATTTTCTCTTTGATTTGGGAGTTTTGGAATTTAGCTATAATATTTTGAGAAGTTTTAATTTTGGAATTTCTTTCAGGAGGTGACTGAATTCTCTCGATTTCTACTTTACTCTCTGCTTCTAGGATCTCAGGGCAATTTTGCTCTATTATTTCTTGAAAAATGAAGTCTAGGCTCTTCTCCTGGTCATGGCTTTCAGATAGCCTAATAATTTTTAAATTATTTCTTCTGAATCTGTTTTCAAGGTTGGTTGTTTTTCCACTGAGATATTTCACATTTTCTTCTAATTTTTGGCTTTTTAAGAAGAGTTTTATTTCTTCCTGATTTTGTGCACAGACATTGGCATCCTTTAGTTCCAATTCTGCATTTGAAGGTGTTATTTTCTTCAGAGAGCTTTTTTTATATCCTTTTCCAGCTGGCCAATTCTGCTTTTTTAAGGCATTCTTCTCATTTTCCTTTTGTTTTACTCTTTTCATTAGGCCTAAACTGATTTTTAACATATTATTTTCTTCAGTATTTTTTGTATATCTTTCACCAAGCTTTTGATTTGGTTTTCATGATTTTTCTATATCACTCTCATTTCCTCTCCCAATTTTCCCTCCATCTCTTTTAATTGCTTTTCAAAGTCTTTTTTTTAGCTCCTCCATAGTCTGAGTCCATTTTCTATTTCTCTTGGAGGTTTTAGATATGGAAGCTTCCATTTTGTCATCATCTTAGTATATGTTTTGATCTTCCATAGGACTAAATAATTCTCTAGGGTCAGATTCTTCTTTTTCTGTTGTTTACTCATTTCCTCAGCCCAAGACTAATTTACAGCATTTCCAAGGTTTTGGGTTTTTATTTTTTTGGGGGGGGGGACACCTCACTGGGACTTTTATTCCTCCAAGTTCTTATGTTCTCTTGCCTGTGCTTTGATATGTAAATGACCCCCACTTGGGGCTATAGGGTGGGATCCTTCTATCTTAGTATGGAAGCCTAAACTACAATATCAGAGCTTAGTCCTATCCCAGGGAAAGCAGAGAAACCTCTGCAGATGTCCCTTATAAACTGTCTCTGGGGGTGCAAACTGCTTTCTCCAGATTCTCGCTGCAGATTCTGCAGCAGGTGCTCCTCACTCCATACTCACCCAAGTGCAGCAGAGTTCTCTCCCCACCCCTTCAAGCTGTTACTGGTCATCTCTAGGCTGAGCTGTGCTGCTGCCATGACTTTTTTCCCAGCCCCTGGTCCTGGTGAAACACACCTTTTCCACAGAACTTCTAAGTTATCTTGGATTGGGAAAATGTATCACTCAGTCTTTTTTCTTTTTCTTTTTGGTGGAATCTATAGTTTTAATGTATGTTTAGAGGTTTTATTTAGTGTTGTGTAGGGAAAAGCTCCAGGAGCATGCTAGTTACAACTTGCCATCTTGGCTCTGCCCAAGAAGTGTCCTCTTTATTTTTAAAGGTCTTTCTTACAAGAAGCTTTTATGTGAGAAAAATTTCCTCATTCTATTTCTCTCTTCCTCTCCTCTTGCTACCTCTTTTGAGATTATCTTGAGGTAACTGATTCCCACCAATATTCTCTGTCTGTGAAAACATCTTTTAATTGCCCTAATACTGAAAAAAGTTTTGAAGGTTAGACATATTATTTTTCCATAGAGAAATGTAAACAGTTTAGTTTTATTGATTCTTTGATGATTACTCTTGTATGTTTACCATTTTATCCTTTCCTCAAGTTTTGTGTTTGGATGTCATATTTTCCATTCAATTCTGATGTTTTCATTAGATATGGTTGAAGGTCCTCTACTTTATTAAATATGAATTTTTGTCTGAAGGATTATTCTCTGTTTTTTATGGGTAATTTATTTTTGGTTGCATTCCTATTTCCTTTACCTTCCTGTATATCATATTTCAAGCTTTCCACTCTTTTAACCTAGAAGCTCCTAAATCTTGTGATATTCTGATATTTTAATTGTTTATTATTTTCTGAATACTTAAAATGTTTTCCCCATGACCTGACAACTTTGAAATTTAGTTATAATATCCCTATAATATCTTTTGCAGGCAGTGATTTGTGCAGTTTCAATTTTGATTTTCCAACTGGATCTAAGATATCAATGCAATTTTCCTTGAAATATGTTGTCTTGGCTCTTTTTTTTTTATCACGACTTTTGGATAGTCCAATAATTCTTCAATTATTGCTCCTTGATCAATATTCCAAGTCATTTACTTTTTTTAATGAAATATTTTTAGTTTTTTTTTGGCAAGGCAATAGGGTTAAGTGACTTGCCCAAGGTCACACAGCTAAATAATTATTAAGTGTCTTTGATGCCAAATTTGAACTTAGGTCTTCCTAAATCCAAGGCTGGTACTCTATTCACTGTGTCACTTAGCTGCCACACTTAATGAGATATTTTGCAAATTCTTTTTATTTAATCTTTTGATTTTATAGAGTCATTAGCTTTCACTTGATCAATTCTAATTTTAAAGGAATTATTTTCTTGAATAAGTTTATGTACCTTTTATTCAATTTAGCTAATTCTTTTCTTCAGTGAATTTTTAGAAACCTTTAGAAGTTCTTTAGAAGTTCCTTTCTGGAGTGGCTAGGTTGCACAATGGATAGAGTACCAGCCCTGGAGTCAGGAGTACCTGAGTTCAAATCCAGCCTCAGACACTTAATAATAACCTAGCTGTGTGGCCTTGGGCAAGCCACTTAACCCCATTACCTTGTAAAAATCTAAAAAAAATAAGTCCTTTTCTTCAGTGAATTTTTGTTAATATTTTCTGGCCAAGTCAATTCTATTTTTTAAGGTGCTATTTTTGGTCAACATTTATATGTCTCTTTTTACCAAGCTATTAATTCTCTTTTGTTTTTTTCTACATCACTTTTGTTTCCTCAATATTTTTCCTTTGTCACTTTTATCTTTCTTTAACTCTTCCAAAATCTTGTTAAACTTGGATAGTTGTTTTTTTCTGAGTGTTTTTCTTGGTCTTCCCCTGCCTTCATAGTAATATTTGATAGTAAAGTTCTTTTTTATCTTTTGCTAATTTTTTTTTTCAGTTTACTTCTTGATTTTTAACTTTGTATTAAAGTGGGGAACTGCTCACATGGATCTGGGTAGGTACTGTCCCAATCTTCAAAGCTTTTTTTTTTTCCTACTGCTTTTAAAACTAGTTTCTTAAGTTTGTAAGATTTTGGTACTTCCAAGGAGAGACAATCTGGGGAGAGGTGTGGCTACTGCTTTCTATGTTTTTACCAAAGAAGGACCTCTGCTTTCTTGTATCTTCAAGCATAAGTTCTCTTGACCTTGGAACTATGTTTTCTGTTCTTCTGTGACCACAGGAACCAGTGCTCCAACTACTTCCTTGTAGCTGAGCACAGACATGTTTCCCTGACCTGAAACTGCAACCCAGAACTGATTATGGTTTATGGAGCTGTCGATCACAAATCCCTGCACCCAGTGCAAGTCCCTTGTAATCTCTTCATGATTGGTTGTTTGACGTTTTTACCATCTCTGGGATAAGAGCTCCTGAACCTATTTGTCTCTATTTCTGTCACTATCACAGTTACCTCTAAAGTTCCACTCAAGTCCTCCTGTCATGCTTCAGGTACACTCTTATCACACTGTCAGAGAGCTTTGTTTCTAAGCTTCTAGGTTGTCCTAGGATAGAAAAAATTTTCACTCAGACTTTCTGTTGGTCCTGATGCTTCTCAATTTGATTTAAGATGTTATTTTGAAGTTGTTTGGAGATAAATTTTAAAAGAATTCACCTGAATTGCATTCTGTATCCTGCCATTGTGACTCCCTGTGAATAGCTAGCATTTCTAGTCCAATATTTAATAATAATGTTGATAATTGACATCCTTGCTTTATCCCTGATGTAACTGAGAATTCTGACAGGTTTTTAGAGGGGTGGCTTAACCAAGATGGAAGAGGAAAAGATAGAGACTTGACTGAATTCTGCCATATTCCTCTCCAAACAACTTTAAATAATACCTCAAAAAGAATTCTGGAATGACAACCTATAGATTGAACAGGTAAAACACAACTCAGAAGTTGGGCAGGAAAGTCTCTCACATGGGGTGAGAGTGAAGGCCAAGTCCCAGGAACAAAGCAGCAGGCCTTGAGATTGCCTGAATCAACATCATCATCGTTGGCGGCTTCTGGAGCTCTCAACCCAAAGAGAGTAAGAGGTTGGACAACTGACAGGTTGACAGGGAACACCAAAACACAAAGACAACAAAATCAAAAGTAATATGTTCAAAAACTCATAAAAACATGAATTTGTCATAGGCCTTAAAAGAATTTCTGAAGCAGAATTTAAAAAAGGACATTTTAAAAATCACATGAGATGGGTAGAGAAAGAATTTGGAAAAGAAATGATATTGATGCAAAGCATATTACATGAGTCCCTTTTCTAATATTGGGTACAGGACTCTATTGCATTGCCCATACTTAGATCTAGGTGCAGTCCTGGGTCACAGTCTCAGGGCAAAGAAGAACACTATCGTGTGGCAGATCTTGTGGCAGTAGGAAAGAAACCCTGGTCAAACTTCTGGGGCATCAAGGATTACTTTTAGTATCTTACAAACAAGACCACAGGCCAGGAGAGTAATAAATATACTTCTCCATAGATGATACTACTATGGAAGAACTGAAAACTTATAAAACCCTCCAAATTAATTCTATAAATAGCTCTGCCAAACACTTGACATTTGGAACAGAATCCTCTCCCCAGGGAATAGAACCCAACTTAAGCATATAAAGTTACAAGTCAAGAAATGGACTGGAAAAATGAGCAAAACTCAGACTATAGAAAGTTAATGTGGTGACAGGAAATATCAAAACAAACAGAAGAAAACAACAAAGTCAAAACCACTATGTTTAAAACCTCATAGAAAAATATGAATTTATCAGCAGCCCGAAAAGAATTCCTGGAAGAGATTGATGAAAAAAAATTTTAAATCACATTACAGTAGAAAGGAAAAAATTTGGGAAGAGAGGGGTAGTAGGTGGTACAGTGGTTAGAGCACCAGCCCTGTAGTTAGGAGTTCAAATCCAGCCTCAGACACTTAATAATTGCCTAGCTATGTGACCTTTGGCAAGTCATTTATTCCCATTGCCATAAATAAAAAAAATAAAAAAGAGAAATGAGACTGATTCAAGAAACTCATAAAAGAAGACTCAATAACTTAGTTAAGAAGGTACAAAAATACTTTTAGTAATAAAATAGGTCAAATCATAACAGAGGCAAAAAAGTCCACTGATTAGCAGAGCAACTTAAAAAACAGAATTAATCCAATGAAAAAAAGATATACAAAAATTTTTGGATGAAAAGAATCCCTTAATTTTAATTGACCAAATGGGAAAAAAATGAAGAAAAATTCATTGAAGAAAATAATTCCTTTAAAATTAGAATTGGTCAAGTGGAAGCTATTGATTCCATGAGATGTCCAGAAGTAATTAAAGAAAATCAAAGAATGAAAAAAAATAGAAAAAAGTATAAAATATCTCATTGGAAGAACTTAGAAAAAAGAACTTAGAAGACTTAGAAAATAGATCAAAGAGAAATAATTTAAGAAGCTATTGGACTACCTGAAAGCCATATTAAAATAAAAGATCCTAGAATCATGTTTCAAGAAATTTTCAAAACTGCTCTGATATCCTAGAACCAGAGGATACAATAGACATTGATGAATTTACTAATCACCTTCTGAAAGAGATTCCAAAATGAATAGCCCAAGGAATGTGACCAAATTTTAGACTTCCTATATCAAGGAGAAAATATGTCAAGAAGTGAAAAAAATATCAAACACTGAAGTCAGAGTCAAGACACAATAATATTTAGAAGCTTCTACTTTAAAGGATCAGAGAACTTGAAATATGACATTATGGAAGGCAAAGGATTGCAACCAAGAATCACCTACTCAGCAAAACTGAGTATAATCCTTTAGTTTTTAATGAAATGGAGAATTTTAAAACATTCTTGCTGAAAAGATGAACTGAATAGACAATTTTACTTTCAAACAACATGACTCAAGAGAAGCATAAAAAAGTTAAATAGGAAATAGAAATCATAAGTTATTCAGAGGTTAAGTTGTCTATATTCCTATACAGAAAGATTATACTTGTAACTCCTAAAAAACTTAATCATTATTAGAACAGATAGAAGGAATATATATATATATATATATATATATATATATATATATATATATAGGCAGAAGGAATGAATGTTAATTAAATATGTGGGAATGATATATAAAAAATAAAATAAAGGGAAAGAAAGAAGAAGAATGGGATAAATCATATATAGATGAGATTTGAAAAAAACAATTTTACAGTGGAAGGGAATTGGAGGAGTGTGGAGGAGTCCTAGAATATTATTTTAATTGAGATTAGCTCAAAAAGTGTAAGATAGAAATATATCTTACCTTATAGGAAAATTGGAGGAGAAGGGGATGAAAGACAAAGACTGATAGAAGGGATTTTGGATTGAAGTGGGGGGGGAATCAGTATTCAGAAGCAAAATACTTCTAATGATGGACAAAATGAAAGGAGAGATAGAGAACAGGATGAAAGGTGGGAGAATAGAATGGAGGGAAATACACAGTTAGAAGTAATAATTGTGGAAAATTTATAGGAAGTTTCTCTCATTACTCAAGAATATAAGGAAATGAATCAAATTTGTAAAAAAATTCCCCAATTAATAATAAAAAAATAAGCAGAATAAATCAAAATCTATTTATAGTAATAAAAGAAATTTTCTAAATTACTACTGATTAGAGAAATACAAATAAAAACAACTCAGAGGTATCATCTCACACCTATCAGATTGATTGATTTGACAGAAAAGAAAATGACAGATGTTGGAGGAGATAAGGAAAAATTGACACTGAAATGTCAGTGAAGTTGTGAACTGATTCAAACATTCTGAGAGCTATTTGCAACTGTCCAAAAAGCCATAAAACTATGCATGTTCTTTGAACTAGCAATACTATTACAAGATATGTATCCTAAAGAGATAAAAAACAGAAAGGAAAAGGACCTATATGTAAAAAATATTAATAGAAGCTCTTTTTGTGTTGACAAATAATTGAACATTGAGAGAATTCCCATTAATTGGGAATTGACTGAACAAGTTGTGGCTAATGAATGTTATGTGTTGTAAAAAAAAGTCTAGATAGACTTAGAAAAACCTGGAAAAACTTAAATGAACTAATATAAAATGAAATGAACAGAACAAGAACATAGGACACAGCACTATCAATGTGAATGACACAGCAATACAATCTAAGACAATTCTGATGACCTTAAGAGGAAAAAATTTTTCCACCTCCAGAGAAAGAACTGTTGTATTATAACACATATTGAAGAATATTTTAAAAAAACATTTTTCCTGTTTTCATTTATAACATGACTGAAAACAGGGTTGAAAAGATATATAAAAAGAAAAAAGGAGCAAATATGACATAAGATTAAATTAGGATAAACTGCTTACCTTCTAATGATGTGAGGGAATACGTGAATTCTCTTAGAACTCTATTATTGTTTGGGGTCATAGTCTATACTGAAGGCCTGGGAATGACTATTAAATTTTGATAATCTCAAAGGAATGGAAGCATACACTCAGGAGGAACAAAAGAGAGAAAGGGTGGATAAATTTATCTTATAATTGGGCTGCTCAACTAGAAGAATGTACAAATAAGCAGGAAGAATTTGGCAAACAATGACTCTTGAGAGGGAAGGACACAACTGCATACA
Organism: Macrotis lagotis; assembly: GCF_037893015.1. Classification (NCBI taxonomy): domain Eukaryota; kingdom Metazoa; phylum Chordata; class Mammalia; order Peramelemorphia; family Peramelidae; genus Macrotis; species Macrotis lagotis. The sequence continues at coordinate 259,568,703 of NC_133658.1, read as the reverse complement.
AAAATAAATTTCACTCAAGATGAAATAATCATAAAAAGGAAAGGAAGGACAGAGGATGACGAGAGGGTGTTAAATTAGGAGAGAGGTTAGTCCTTAAGCTAAAACTCTAACTGAAGAAAAACTCTAAGTCAAGATACATACAAATAGCAGCCATTTTGGTGGCAAAAATGTGATGGAATATTATAAAACTGTAAGAAATTATAAAAAAATGGTTTCAGGGCAAGCCAGGAAGACATGTATTAATTGATGCAGAGTAAAATAAACAGAATCAGGAGAACAATTTATGTAATGGCAATAATATTAAAATAAAGATATCTGTATGTCATAGCATCATCTCCATGATGTTACGATCCTCCTCAAGAATGAAGGACAAACAATGACAACAAAATATAACTTTGAAATCCTTAGGAATCTTATTTCAATGACTGGTTATGATTCCAGGTTCATAATCAAATATACTACTTACTTCTGTTAAAAAGTTTATGAATTCAGAGAATTCAGATGGACACCCACACATGTATTTATATATGCATACATTTATACATATATATGCATTTATTTGCACATATATATTCACATGTATATATGTATATACATATGTATAATACATACCCATATCTAAGTGTATATATATATATATATACATATATATATGTATATATATATATATATATATATATTTATATTGTGACCATCGCAGGAATTTGCTTTCCTTAATGATACATGCTTTTAAATTTTTCTGCCTTTCTCACTGGATTGATCAGCAAGTGGGAAAGATATGAGGCAGATTTTTACTGATTGAAACAAATTGAATTTAATTAAATAATACAAATATCTTTTCTTTTTTCTATAAATCTGTGATCTCCCCCTGGCATTGAAGACTGTGTTTTCTTAACATGACCAACTTTTGAATATACCCTTTACATAAATCCTCCATCTGAAGGTCTTACTTGTTCCCCCTCTTCTTCGCCTTCTCTCTGTCCATGTCTCGTCTCTACCTCTCTGTCCTTTTTTCTTTTTCTCTATTTGTATCTCTGTTCTCTGCATTGTCTTCTGTTGATTTAACCACCCCTTTCTAATTTGAGACTTCATTTTTCTTTGATCTTTTGTCATAGCTGGTACATTGATTTTTTTTCAATTAAAGATTTTATTTATTTTGAGTTTTACAATTTTTCCCCCAATCTTACTTCCCTTCCCCACCCCCCACCGAAGGCAATTTGTCAGTCTTTACATTGATTCCATGTTAAATATTGATCCAAACAGTGTGATGAGAAATCATATCGTTAAGGATGAAACATAAAGTATAAGAGATAACAAGATCAGCTAATAAGATATCAGTTTCTTTTTCTAAATCAAAGGAAGTAGTCCTTGGACTTTGTTCAAACTCCATGGTTCTTTATCTGGATACAGATGGTATTCTCCATTGCAAAGAGCCCCAAATTGTCCCTGATAGTTGCACTGATGAAATGAGTGAGTACATCAAGGTTGATCATCACACCCATGTTGCTGTTAGGGTGTAAAATGTTTTTCTGGTTCTATTCATCTCACTCATCATCAGATTATGCAAATCCCTCCAGGCTTCCCTGAATTCCCATCCCTCCTGGTTTCTAATATAACAATAGTATTCCATGACATACATATACCACAGTTTGCTAAGCCCTTCCCCAATTGAAGGACATTTAATTGATTTCTAATTTTTTGCCACCACAAACAGGGCTGCTATGAATATTTTTGTACAGGTGATGTTTTTACCTTTTTTCATCATCTCTTCAGGGTATAGACCTAGTAGTGGTATTGCTGGATCAAAGGGTATGCACATTTGTGTTGCCTTTTGGGCATAGTTCCAAAATTCTCTCCAGAAAGTTTGGATGAGTTCACATTGGACATTGATTTTATTTTTAGATTTTTTTCAAGGCAAATAGGGTTAAGTGGCCTGCTCAAGGCCACACAGCTAGGTAATTAGGACAATGATTTTTTTCAAAAAATAATCTTATTTCTTTTTATTGTTGTTTATACTCCTGTGTGCCACAGATCCTGTGGACTGGGCTGGACACTGATTTTTCCAAGTAAATAACTGAATATTCTCTCCTTAAATTCTGGTGTTTTTCAGGTGCACATATTTAATTTGCTTTTCTGCATTTTTAATAAAGAGAAAGTTTCAGTGTAAAGTTGAGAATTTTCTCCTACAAGCCATAAATGGCTAGCATCTTTTAAATCACATAACATTCTTCTACAAAGGTATGACTTGATTTTCCTTCCAACACTATCAAAGTCCCCATTCTTTTCTCTGGTCACCTGATTTCCATGAACTCTCTCTTTAAATCTGTTTAAATTAAAATTTAAATCATAGGAGTAACTTCAGTTCAGAAGATGCATCTTATACTCAAAAAAAGAAAACATAGTGAAACCTTTAATTAATTATTATCAAGTCACAGATTGTTAAAGTTACTGAGAGCATTAGAGATCAAGCAGTCTAGCTTACTTCCCAGTTATTGAAATAAATTAAAGAAGTTAGTTTTTTTCCCATTTAAATACTAGGCCTTTACAAATTCCCAGTTTAATCTGAGATTTTATCAAAATAACATTGCTTCTGGAAAAAAAAAATCTTGTTTCAGGATAATTTGTACTCAATTCATCTAAAGATTAGGCTCTTGATATCTAATAATCATTTTAATCCTTTTGGCAAATGAGTTATGCTACTTAAGTTACACAAAAGAGGCAATATTCTTTCAGGATACAAGACTTCATATTGCAGAGGATATGTTCACATGAAAAGTTCAAGTTCTAGAATTTAAAGGAAGTATTCAATTTGGCAAAAAGAGAGAAGAGGATGGAGAGGAAATGAATATGAGCCAACCTTAACATTCCACTTAAAGCAAGATCTTTTCAAAAAAGGAGTTATTTTCTTGCTCCTCAGTTTCCTTCCAGACACACTCACTTGCAAAACAACACCAAAACAAACCACAAAATCCAAATCTCAAAAGAATAGATGTATAAATATTGGCAGGTTCCGGGCCAGTTTTTCATTGTGAGCCAAGTGGGGATATCTCTCACAGTCTGTTCATGAGCTTTCTCTGAGCCTAGAGAGGATTGTTGGCTGGAAACAATCTCCCATGAACAGCTTGCCCTGGTAAAAGACTTTTCATTTTATTTCCTTCACTTCCTGGAAGTTTTGAGAACAGTTTGGTTGGTAAGATGGTCTCCACTGGGATGACTTAAGATGTTTTCCAGTCTACATTTACGTCTGCCAAGTTCTGTTGTGACTGTTTATAAGCAAAAGATCCTTCCACCACCATGTTGTAAGAGGTCAACCTCTCTCTTTACATATTTCCTTAGCAGAATTTGACAGTCAGTGAGCCAGTTTTCATACTATAAATGAACTGCTTGAGAAAAGCAAGGAAAGGTAAGTTCACAGCTGCATTTTTCTCCTTGATAATCCTTTTCATAAGGATATGGAATAGTATGCTCAACTTAATCTGCCATTGATCTTTATATTGTCATCATCTCATAGGGTCCCCTGACACCTGAGACTAGCTATGATTTCCCTGCCGGAATAAAAATGACTGTCGGTCTCTGTTCCATTTGTTTTGGGTGGAGAATGGAAAGCAGGGAGTAGGGCAAAGAGAACTCTAAAGAGATTTAAATATTACCAAATCATTTAAATATTATCTACTCTTTCATTTCACAGAGGGGAAACAGAAGATTTTCCTACTATCCCACCAAACTAATAGTACCTCATAAAAAGGTGGGGGGAAGACATTTCAGCTTGAAATAACCAGTAAGTAGAAGAGTTGCTTCTTGCACCTTGTCTTTGGAACCTGTCAAGCCTAGTGATCTTTACCATTTGGGCTTTAACTTCTAGAATTTATGTCTTTGTTTCTTTCAAAATGGTGATTCTTAGTCAAAGTGAACAAAAATAATATTTTAAAATAATATTTTCCCAATTACATGTAAAGGCTTTTTTTAACATTCAATTTTTAAAATGTTGAGTTCCAAATCCTCTTCCTTCCTCCTTCCCTCCCCATCCATGAGACAATAAGCAGTTTGACATGTTATATTTCTGTAATCATGCAAAACACATTTCTATATTAATCCTGTTGAAACAAATCTTAATAGAGAGCTAATTGGAATAACACAGATGCCTCAATCAGAAACACTGAATCCTCAAGCCTATTTTTTTGTATCAAGCATTTTAATGTTCTTAATATTCATAATTTGGATCTCAAGTACCTTATCATGATCACTGACATTGTGCAGTAGATAGAGTATTTGGCTGGAAATCAGAAGACTCATCTTTGTGAGTTTAGATCTAACCTCAGACTCTTACTAGTTTTGTGACCCTGGGAAAATCACCTAACCCTGCTTGCCTCATTTCTTCATCTGTCAAATGAACTGGAGAAGGAGATTGTGAACCACTTTAGTATCATTACCATGAACACCCTAAATGGGCCATAAATCTATAATTTCATATTTACCATTTCTTAATGTAATATTATTAACAGGATTATTTCACCTTAAGGTTTGAAAAAAAAGTACAAGTATGATCTCATTTTATCTTTACAACAATCCTGAAAAGTATGTGCTAATATTATCCCTATTTTATAAATGAGGAAACAAAATCAAACAGGAATTAAATGACTTCCTTAGGAGTGCACAGCTATTACATATCTGAGGATAGACCTAAACTCATGTCTTCTAACAGTCAACCCAGCACTCTCTAACTGTTGTGCCATTTAGCTTCACATTAATAATATTTAAATAATTTATCTTTACATAAAGCTTTTAAAAAGTTTTCTACCTCTTCTACGTATGGTATTTCACAGCGCCTCTGTAAATTTGTTGCTATAGGCATTAGTATCCCCACTTTACAGGTTAGGAACTTGAGGATCAGAGCTTTTAAATAACTAGCCCATGCACTCCCAGCTAGTAAGTGCCAGAGATGATTTAGGAATTCAAGTTTATAATATTTGTCTACTCCACTAATTCTCAGTTTTATTGCTGTCTGATATGTTGATGATTGCTTGTGCTATTGTACAGTGAGAGGTTCTGAACTTCATAAGGACTTCATCCATGAACCTTGAGTTTGAGTCTATTTATTTTAGTCACCTTCGATAGTACTACAATACTCTTCTGACAGCATTCTGTTTTGAAGTCAAAGAGATGTTACATGAAGTACAGATAAACTGTGAAGTTATTTCCACTTGCCTTGAGAAGGATAATATCCAGTTTGTTTTCCTTTCTGTCTGAACTATTATAGAAACTGAAAAATTACTTTTTTGGCTTATTTATTGATTTTTCAATTCATTTAAAAGTTGATTTTCAAAGTCTTTGCCTTCCTCCTACCCCTATTTTACAAGAAATGTAATGTCAATTATACATGCAAATCATGAAAAATATATTTCCATACTAGCCATGTTGCAAAAAAGACAGAAAAATGAAGTGAAAAAATATGCTTCAATCTGCATTCATATTCCATCAGTTCTTTCTCTAGAAGTAGCATTTTTTAATCATAAGTCCCTTGAAATTATCTTAGGTCATTGTATTCCCAAGAATACCTAAGTCATTCACAATTGTTGACTTTATAGTATTGCTGTTTCTTTGTACAATATTCTCCTCACTTTATCTTCCCAGATTTTTCTAAAACCAACCTCTTAATCATATATCACAATTTGTTCAGTTCAATTGATGAATTTCTATAAATTTCAATTCTTTGCCACCAGTATAAGAGCTGCTATAAATATTTTGTCCATATTTTGTACATTTTCTTTTCCTTTTATCTTTTTGGGATACAGATCTTATGGTGATGTTGCTGGGTCAAAGGATAATGCATAGTTTTATTGATTTTTTGGGCATAGTTTCAAATTACTTTCCAGAATGGTTGTATTAGTTTACAACTTCACCAAAATTACATTAGTGTTCTATTTTTTTTTTTTTTTTTTGCATTTCTAACATTGGGCATTTTCCTTTTGTGGCATATTAGCCAATCTGATTGATGTGAAGAGGTAGCTTAGAATTCTTTTAATTTGCATTTCTCTAATCAATAATGATTTAGAATCTTTTTCATATAATTATGGATAACTTTGATTTCCTTTTTCTGAAAACTGACAATTCATATCCTCTGGCCACTGGGAAATAATTCATATTTTTTTAACTTTGAGGAATAAGGTCTTTAGAAATAATTGTTCTAAAATTTTTCTCACCAGTTTTCTGCTTTTCATCTAAGCTTGGCTATAATGGTTTTGTTTGGGCATATCTCTTTTAATTTAATGTAATCAGAATTATTTATTTCATATCTTATAATTATCTCTATTTCTTATTTTTGTCATAAATCTTTCCTTATTCATAAATTTCATACATTAACTATTCTTTGCTTCCCCAATTTGCTTACATCATCATCCTTTATATCTAAATCATTTTAACCATATCTTGTTATATGGTGTGAGATGTTTGTCTATATCTAATTTTACCAAATTTCTTTCCAGTTTTCCAGCAATTTTTGTGAAAGAGTGAGTCCTTGTTACAAAAGCTTAAATGATTGGGTCTATCAAACACTAGTTTCCTGTGGTCATTTACTCCTAATCTATTCCACTGATCTACTGCTCTGTTTCTTAGCTAGTATCAGTTTTTTTTTTTTGATGGGTACTGCTTTACAATGCAGTTTGAGGTTTGGTATGACTAGATCACTTTCCACATTTATTTCACTAGGTCTACTGATATTATTGAACTTTTGTCCTTTCTGATGAATTATTCTTTTATTTCTTTTAATTCTATGAAATAATTTTTGTAAATTTGATTACTATTATTTGCCTGTTAATAACTATATCTATGTTTTGATTCCCTTTTAAAAGGATGAATGTGTTTTATAAAAGAATATATCTAAAGAAATAATGTATACAACTTGGAATGCTCAATCCTAACCATATAGTTTATAGTCCACTGTCCTCTCCTAGACGGCATAAGAGTCCTAAAAGAAGCAATGTTTTTGATGTATGAATATTTAGTCAACTTTACTTGAATTTTCTCCTTATGTTTGTTTAATGACATGCAATATCTATCCTAGGAACTTTCCAAAAAGCCACATCTCAGTAGTCAATACTGGTCAGTTTCAGCACTTTAGTTTAAAAGGAAGTAAAAAATACGTTGTTCAATGAAACATCAAAACCCTCATTTATTGAATTACTATAAGGAAGAAGCTTATAAATATTTAAGAGAATCATAACTAGCTTGATTGTAAGTGTTTACACACCTCATAAGTCAGCCACTGAGTTTAAAAGGTAGACTCTAGTTAGAGGCAAATTACAGTATTCTTAAATGCTCAGTTCCAAAATCAATGCTCATAAATAAAAGTTAGAATTTAGACAAGTTTCTGATGGAATATACAGTTAATTCTAAAAATAAGAATATTAAACCAACCTTCCCATTGTTTTACAAGAATTTGGAACAGATGTTACAGTGAGTAATTTTTAATAAAAGCTACAGCATAATTAGTAGGAACCCCAGTTGATGAAATATCTGTTTAATTTAAGCAATTGGTGTTTTGTTTTCAAATGATCAGATTAAAGTTAAATACAGTACTTGAAGTCATTTTCTTGGGTAATTTAAGGCCCTATAAAGACTACAAATATAATATTTAAATATTAGTTACAGATCCCTGGTGAGACTGCTTGAGTCTGGTTGTCATAGAAGGAAGGTGCCTGTGAATCAGACTCTAGAATTCAGTATTTTCCCCCATCCTGTGTTTGTAAGTCTTAAACAAATTCTTTGCCAGCTAAGAATAATCATGGAGTTAGGATCCATGCTCTGCATAGAAGAGGAGGGAATGGAAGAGACAAAATACTCAAAACTGTTGGCCTCAAAGAAAATGAAGACTTTAGAATAACTAAAGGGTAGGAGATCAATTGAACTGAATTCCTGGGATGAATGAACCAAGATTCTCATATAGGTTGGAAGGTTTTAACATTTTTTACATGTGTGGTGGTCCCTTTTGATGAGGGTCAAACCTAATGACACTTTCTCAGTATATATAGCATATAGATATAGATAGATTTAAATAGTTGAAGAAAATGATAAATTTTAATTCGTTTTGTGAAAATAAAGATGTAATATTTTTCCCCATCAAAGTTCATGAATCACTGGGTAGCATATGAATCTCAGTAGATTCTCAGAATTCTAGTCTGGATCATACAGGGTAAAATTAAATTTTATATATATATTTAAAACTATAAATCCCTTTTAGAAATTTATGAAGACTGGAATCTTAGTACAAGAATTTTAAAGTTGTGGTGGAAAGATTAAATGACTTGACCATCCTGTTTTCAAATGGAAGAACCCAGGCATCATGACTTAAAAAACATTTATTTTCCATTATACCATATTGTCTTTCCAATATATGCCTCTACTCCTGCCATATAAGTCATATCTAATTATTTTACCTTATATTGATCTCTTCTTTTTTGGAACTACTACAGTGGTCATTTTCCTATAATACAGCATTAAACATTTCACAAATTATAATGATTTCATGTTTGATTAGTCTTATAATTTAAATCATAAGTTCCTTGAGAATAGGGGACCCTTCTTATAATTTTCAGAACCATCATGAGGATATGAGAAGACATTTGGCACACTGAAAGAAAATGTTGGATGATCAATTGACTGCTTGAGGCAGAAGGACAAATAGATCCCTCTAAAATTTTTGCTGAAGATGTAAGAGATATCATACATGAATCAGGAGGTTACATATGGATATTGGGTGCTGTTTGTATTTATAGGTAAATCAATAATTATGCTCTAAAGGAGAGTGGCCAACCATCTTACTCATAAGCTCAAAGCTGATGAAACAGATGGCTCTGGATTGAAAACAGCCAGAAAACATAAACATGCATTTCATGTGCTTTAGGAGGGAACAAATAGTAACTGGGGGCCCTTAGATAGGTCTCCATACAGAGTTTATGTGCTACTAATTAAAATGACCATGTCACCACTAATCCAGCTCTAAATCAGATTATCTTTCAAAAATCAAACAGAACATTTGAGTCTCCATCAAGCCCTTTTTGGGTTGCTCCCAAAACTGTGCTTACGATTTCTGATTAGAAAAATAGTGTGAAATATGGAAAGAGTTTACATCCTAGCTAAATTATATGACCTTAGGTAAGTCACCTAACTTCCCTGAATCTTTTTTCTCTTTTAGCGAAAGAGAAATAATCTTTCTTTTATTGCAAACTTTACAGGGTTGATATGAGGAAAATGCTTTTATAAACATTACATTATCTAGAAATTCAGATTAGTATTATAAAATCTGTCTCTGTTCTTCATTTCTAAGAGAACTACAGGAATGAGTCATATTCTTAGCCTTTAAAGTCTTCCAGGTTTTATTATGAATATACAATTGTTTAGTCCATTCCTTTGACATGGTACAGAGCTCTTTTGTATGGTGGCCTTGAGATCTGAAAGTCATTTTTATTTTCATCACTGAATTATATGAAGTAATCACAGGCTAATCTTTCCAGAGAAAGATTTGCTAGCATGAGAAGGATGGAAATTACATAATAAAGGGGGGGGGGGGAGCACTGGATTTGAGGTTAGAGGTCTTCAATGAAGTCTATCAGTCCTAAAGTTATTTACTAGCAGTTTGATTTTAGACAAGCCACCTCTCCTCTCTGCATCTCACTAGCCTCAACTTTTTATATTATTTACTTGGTTTTTGCAAGGCAATGGGGTTAAGTGGCTTGCCCAGGGTCACACAGTTAAGTAAGTATGAAGAGTCTGAGGATGGATTTGAGCTCAGGTCTTCCTGATTCCAGAATCAATGCTCTATCTACTGAGCTACCTAGCTGCCCCTATCCTCAAATTTTTAGTGAGATCAGACTATGTAATAATTGCACTTCTTTCCAGCTCTAAATATTGTGCACCAACAGTGTCAGTTGTGTAACCCTGTATAAAACTTTTTAATGTCTTTGTATCAGTTTTTCCCTCATATTATTATAAGGAAAAATGTTTTGAAAATTGTAATTACTATAGTAATATGAGCCCTGGTATTCATATGATACAGAGGCAGCTGTTCTTAAAGCAAGTTACTTATGGATTCAAGACCTGCCAGTAGCACATTCTGGTTGTGAGACCCTGGACAAGTCTTATAATCACAATTTCTCTCTCTCTCTCTCTCTCTCTCTCTCTCTCTCTCTCTCTCTCTCTCTCTCTCTCTCTCTCCCTCTTTCTCATTCTCTCTCTCTCTCTTTAATTTTTCCCTGATTAGATGTAAAAATGATTTTTTAACATTCATTTTTAACATGTTCCAAGTTGTCTCCCTCCTTTCCACCCCACCCCTCCCACATTGAGAAAAAACATTTTCATAATATTCATGTTATGAAGGAAAATTTAGAACCCCCCTAAAAAAGTAAGCTCAAGAAAAATCAAATAGAAAAAAATGCATGCTTCAATTTGTATTCATACACATTAGCTTTTTTCCTAAAGATGGATAGCCTTTATCTGAAGTTTTTCAGAGTTGTCTTGGGACAGTGTTGCTGAGAAAAGCTATGTCATCCATAGCTGATCATCCTGGAATACTGCTGCTCCTTTATGCATAGTACTCTTCACTTTACAGCAACTTACATAAGTCTTTCCAGGTTTTTCTGAGAACATCCTACTCATCATTTTTATAGCAGAATAGAATTCCATCATAATCATATACCAAATTTGTTCAGTCATTCCTCAGCACATAGGGATTCTCTCAATTTCCAATTCCTTGTCACCAGAAAGGAGCAGCTATACATATCCTTGTACATATAGGTCCATTTCTTCCTTTTTATCAATCTAATGGGTTACAATTCTAGTAGAAACATTTGCTAGATCAAAGAGTAGACATGGTTTTATAACCCTTTGGACATATTTCTTATTGTTTTAAAGAATGGGTGAACCTGTTCACAAGTCTACCAATAGTGTATTAATATCTCATTTTCCCTACAAACTCTTCAAAATTTGTCATTTTCCTTTTCTTTCCCATTAGACAATGTAATAGATAAAAAGTAGTACTTTAGAATTTTTTAATTGGCATTAATCTAGAATATGGTTGTCCAACTTTACTCTTTTTTGCAAAGTAATGGGGTTAATTGACTTGCCCAAGGTCACACAGCTAGGTAATTATTGAATGTTTAAGGTTGGATTTGAACTCAGGCCCTCCTGACTCCAAAGCTGGTGCTCTATCCGCTGTGCCACCTATTGCTCCACCAATCTTACTTTTAAAAGGTTTTATTGAAACAACAGACAATATATTTTGATTTGCCATTTTAGTGAGAGCTCTGGGGTAGCTCAGCTTTGTTTATCAAATCATTTAGTAAACCCACAGGAGGTTGGGAAAAAATTGTACTCTGGGTTGCATGTGGGCCTTCAGGCCCCATTTTGGATAGACCTATTCTAAAATAAATTGGAACTTTTTAACATAGTTATAGATAGTATTGATAACCTCATCTGAAAACTGTTCCTATCTTTTGATCATTTATTAATTAGGAATGTCTCTTATTTTTGTAAATTTGATTCAGTTCTCTATATTTGGGAAATGAGACTTTCATCCAAGAGATTTGCTTCAAATTTTTTTTTCACAGTTACAATTCCTAACTGCATTGCCCTCATCCTATTCCTCCATCACCCATTCATTTTACCATTTTACTCTCTCTCTCTCTCTCTCTCTCTCTCTCTCTCTCTCTCTCTCTCTCTCTCTCCTTTCACCCTGCCCCTCCTCAAAGAATTTTGCTTCTTACTAGTCTCTCCCCTCAGTCTTCCCTCCCTTCAATCAACTTCCCTTGTTCTTTTCCCCTTCCCCCTCCTATTTTCTATAGGGTAAGATAGATTTCTATACCCAATTGAGTGTCTGTGTTATTCCTTCTTTGAACTAATTCTTATGAGAGTAAAGTTCACTCATTCCCCTCATATTCCACCCTTCCACTCCACTGTAAAAGTTTTTCTTGTCTCTTTTATGTGAAATAATTTATCCCACTCTGCCTGCCCCTTTTCATTTCTCCCAGCACATTGCTTTCTCACCCCTTAATTTTTATTTTTTAAGATATTATTCTTTCATATTCAATTCATACCTGTGCTCTCTGTCTGTATACAGACTATATATATATATATATATTTCTTATAACTGTCCAGATAAGAAAGTTCATATGAGTTAACAATATCAATATTTCAACATTGTTAAGTTTTTATGATTTCCCTTTTCTATTTATCTTTTTTATGTTTCACTTGAGTCTTGTATTTGAAAATCAAATTTTCTGTTCATCTCTGATTTTTTCATAAGGAAAATTTGAAAATCCATGATTTCATTGAATGTACATCTTTCCCTTCAAATTGTATGTTCTATTTTGATGGGTATGTGCTGGATATCATCCAAGAAGCTCTTTTGCCTCCAGAATATCATATTCCAAGCTCTGCAGTCCTTTAATTTAGAAACTGCTAGATCTTTGTGCTATTTGTGGCTCCATGATACTTGAGTTTCTTTCTGACCACTTGTAATATTTTCTCCTTCACCTGAGAGCTCTGGAATTTGGTTACAATATTCCTGGGAATTTTTGTTTCATGATCTGTTTCAAGGAGATGATTGGTAGATTCTTTTTTTGTTTGTTTATTTTTGCAAAGCAGTGAGGTTAAGTTACTTGCCCAAGGTCACACAGGTAGGTAATTATTAAGTATCTGAGGCTACGTTTGAACTCAGGTCCTCCTGACACTAATGCTGGTGCTCTATCAACTGCACTACCTATTTGCCCTGGTAGATTCTTTCAATTTCTATTTGGCCTTCTGATTCTAAGATATCAGGAGAATTTTCCTAGATAATTTCTTTAAAGATGATGTCTAGATTCCTTTTTTTTAAATCATTGCTTTCAAATAGTTCAATAATTTTTAAATGATGCCCCCTGGATCTATTTTCCAGGTCAATGGTTTATCCAATGAGCTATTTTACATTGTCTCCTATCATTTCATTCTTTTGATTTTTGTTTTATTGTTTCTTGATTTCTCATTAAGCTGTTAGCCTACATTTTATCAATTCCAATTTTTTAATTGAAGATTTTATTTATTTTGAGTCTGACAAATTTCCCCCATCTCACTTCCATCCCCCTACCCCCCAGAAGCAATGTGTCAGTTTTTACATTGTTTCCATGTTATACATTGATCCAAATTGAGTGTGATGGGAGAGAAATCATATTTGTAAAGAAGAAACATAAAGTATAAGAGAAAACAAGATCAGACAATAAGACAGCAGTTTTTTTCCCTAAAATAAAGGTAATAGTCCTTGAAGTTTGTTCAAACTCCACAGTTCTTTCTCTGGATAAAGATGGTATTCTCCATTTCAGACAGCTCCAAATTGTCCCTGATTATTACACTGATGGAATGAGCAAGTCCATCAAGGTTGGTCATCGCCCCCATGTTGCCGTTAGGGTATACAGTGATTTTCTGGTTATGCTCATCTCACTCAGCATCAGATTATGCAAATCCCTCCAGGCTTCCCTGAATTCCCATCCCTCCTGGTTTCTAATGGAACAATAACGTTCCGTGACATACGTATACCACAGTTTGCTAAGCCATTCCCCAATTGAAGGACATTACTTGATTTCCAATTCTTTGTCACCACAAACAGAGCTGCTATGAATATTTTTGTACATATGAGGTTTTTTACCTTTTTTCATCATCTCTTCAGGGTATAGACCTAGTAGTGGTATTGCTGGATCAAAGGGTATGCAGATTTATGTTGGCCTTTGGGTGTAGTTCCAAATTTCTCTCCAGAAAGGTTGGATGAGTTCACAGCTCCACCAATAATGTAATAGTGTCCCAGATTTCCCACAACCATTCCAACAATGATCATTAACCTTTCTGGTTATATTGGCCAGTCTGAGAGGTGTGAGGTGGTACCACAGAGAAACTTTAATTTGCATTTCTCTAATAAGTAATGATTTAGAGCAATTTTTCATAAGACTATGGATTGCTTTGAGCTCCTCATCTGTAAATGGCCTTTGCATATCCTTTGATCATTTGTCAACTGGGGAATGGCATTTTTTAAAAAATATGACTCAGTTTACAGTATATTTTAGAAATGAGTCTTTTGTTAGAAACAGTTGTAAAAATTATTGCCAAGTTTACTACATTTCTGTTGATCTTGGTTGCAGTGGTTATATCTGTGCAGAAGCTTTTTAATTTAGTATAATTGAAATCATCTGGTTTGTCTTTAGTGATGTGCTCCATGACTTCTTTAGTTATAAACTGCTCCCCTTTCCATAGATCTGACAGGAAAACTAGTCCTTCATCTTCTAATTTGCTTATAGTATTGTTTTTTTATGTCTAAATCCTGTATCCATTTGTATCTTATCTTGGAATAAGATGTGACGTGTTGGTCTAATCTAAGTTTTTTCCCATACTAATTTCCAATTGTCCCAGCAGTTTTTTAAAAGTTTTTTTTTTTTTTTTTTGCAAGGTAATGGGGTTAATTGGCATGCCCAAGGCCACACAGCTAGCTAATTATTAAGTATCTGAGGTCGGATTTGAACTCAGGTACTCCTGACTCCAGGGCCGGCACTCTATCCGCTGTGCCACCTAGCCACCTGCCACTATGCCACCTAGCTGCCCCCCCACTGTGCCACCTAGCCGCCCCTGTCCCAGCAGTTTTGACCAAAAAGAGTGTTTTTATCCCAATAGCTGGACTCTTTGGATTTATCAAACAGCAGATTACTATAATCATTTCCTGTTATTGCACTTAGTCTATTCCACTGGTCCACCATTCTATTTCTTAGCCAATACCAGACAGTTTTGATGACTGATCATTTATAATATAATTTTAGATCATATAGGACTAATCCCCCTTCTTTTGCATTTTTTTCATTAAATCCCTGGAAATTCTTGACTTTTTTATTTCTCCATATAAATTTCCTTACAACTTTTTCTAACTCATTAAAATATTTTTTTGGAATTTTTATTGGTAGGGCACTAAACAGGTAGTTTAGTTTTGGTAGGATTGTCATTTTTATTATATTAGCTCTACCTATCCATGAGCAGTTGATGTTTGACCAGTTATTTAAATCTGATTTAATTTGTGTGAGAAGTGTTTTATAATTGTTTTCAAAAAGTTTCTGAGTCTGCCTTGGCAAATTGACTCCCAGGTATTTTATATTTTCTGAGGTTTCTTTGAATGGGCTTTCTCTTTCTAGCTCTTCCTGCTGTATCTTGCTGCTCATATATAGAAAAATTGAGGATTTATGAGGGTTTCTTTTATATCCTGCAACTTTGCTAAAATTGCTAATTGTTTCCAGTAGTTTTTTGGATGATTTTTTGGGATTCTTTAGGTATACCATCAGGGCATCTGAAAAGAGTGAGAGTTTTGTCTCTTCCTTCCCAGTTCTAATTCCTTTAATTTCTTTTGCTTCTCTAATTGCTAAAGCTAACATTTCTAATATGATATTGAATAGTAGTGGTGATAATGGGCATTCTCGATTCACCCCTGATCTCATTAGGAATGCCTCTAGCTTCTCCCAATTGAATATAATGCATGTTGATGGTTTCAGATAGATACTGTTAATTATTCTACGAAATAGTACATTTATTCCTATACTCTCTAGTGTTTTTAGTAGGAATGGGTACTGTATTTTATCAAAAACTTTTACACCATCTATTGATAGATCATATAATTTCTGATAGGTTTGTTGTAGATATAATTGATTATACTAACAGTTTTCCTAATATTGAACCAACTCTGCATTCCTGGGATAAATCCCACTTGATCATAATGTATTATTCCAGTGATAACTTTTAATCATTTTGCTAAGATTTTATTTAATATTTTTGCATCTATATTCATCAGGGATATAGGTCTATAATTTTCTTTCTTTGTTTTAACTCTTCCTGATTTGGGTATTAGCACCATATTGGTTTCATAGAAAGAGGTAGAGTTCCATCTTCCCCTATATTTCCAAAGAGTTTATATAGAATTGGAACCAATTGCTCCTTAAATGTTTGGTAGAATTCACCTGTGAATCCATCAGGCCCTGGAAATTTTTTCTTAGGGAGTTCAATGACGGCTTGTTGAATTTCTTTTTCTGAGATAGGAGTGTTTAGGCATTTAATCTCCTCTTCATTTAACCTGGAAAACTTATATATTTTGTAAATATTCATCCATTTCAATTAGATTGTCAAATTTATTGGCATAGAGTTGGGCAAAATAATTTCAAATTATTACTTTTATTTCCTCCTAATTGATGGTGAGTTCACCTGTTTCATTTATGATACTAGCAATTTAATTTTCTTCTTTCTTGTTTTAATCAAATTAACCAGAAGTTTATCAATTTTATTGGTTTTTTCATAAAACCAACTTTTGGTTTTATTTATTAATTCAATAGTTTTTTTGCTTTTGATTTTATTAATTTCTCTTTTAATTTTTAGAATTTCTCATTTGGTATTTAATTGGGAATTTTTTAATTTGTTCTTTCTCTAATTTTTTTAGTTGCATATTTACTTCATTGATTTCCTCTTTCTCTAATTTTTTCATGTAAGCATTTAAAGATATAATGTATCCCTTGACAGGTGCTTTGAGTGAATACCATAGGTTTCAGTATGTTGTTTCATTATTATCATTATCTAGGATAAAATGATTAATTTTTTCTATAATTTTTTTTTGATCCACTCATTATTTAAAATGAGGCTATTCAATATCCAATTGGTTCTGGGTCTATATCTCTGGGCCCAATATTGCATATGACTTTTATTGAATTGTGATCTGAGAAAGATTTATTCACTATTTCTGCCTTTCTGCATTTGATAATTAGGTTTTTATGTCCTAATACATGGTCAATTTTTGTATAAGTGCCATGTACTGCAGAGAAAAAGGTATATATATTCCTTTCTATCCTCATTGAATTTCCTCCATAAGTCTACCATATCTAGTTTTTCTAACAATCTATTTACCTCCTTAACTGTGATTCGATTTATGTAGATCTGAGTGTGGGAGGTTGAGGTCTCCCACTAGTAGAGTTTTGCTGTCTATGTCTTCCTGTAGGTCTTTTTGCATCTCCTATAAGAATTTGGATGCTATTCCCATTGGGTGCATACATATTCAGTATTGAAATCGCTTTATTGTCTATGATATTTTTTAGGAGAATATAGTTTCCTTCCTTATCTCTATTAACACTACCTATTTTTGCAGCTGCTTTGTCTGAGATAAGGATTGCTGCCCCTGATTTTTTCACTTCATCTGTAGCAAAATATATTTTGCTTCAACCTTTTACCTTTACTCTATATGTATCTCTCTCTCTCTCTGCTTCAAATGAGTTTCTTGTAAGCAGCATATTGTAGGATTCTGGTTTTTAATCCACTCTGCTATTCGTTTATGTTTTAAAGAAGAGTTCATCCCATTCACATTCAAAGTTATGATTACTAATTGTTTATTGCCCTCCATGGTATTTTACCTCTGTTTGTATTCCCCCCCCCCTTTTCTCCCCCTTTATCTGTATTCTCCAGTATTTTGTTTCTGAATACCACTCCCTTCAGTGTGTTTTTCTTCCTATATCCACCCCTCCCCTTTCTTTCTCCTTTCCCTTTTTCCCTTTCCCCTTCCCTTCTTTTTGTTAGTTCCCCTTTTTTACCCTCCCCCTCCCCTTTTTGCCTTTCAATACTTGAAAGGTTGGGTTTTTTTTTTTTAAATTAACTGAGTATGTGTGTCTGATGAGAAGATTCAGGTGTTTCTCATCTCCTCCCTTCTTCCCCTCTATTACCATAGGTATTTTGAGCCTCTTAGTGTGATGGGATTTACCCCCTTTCAATCCCTTCCCTCCTCCTGTCTCCTTCTTGTCCCCCTTTTTAAGGAGGTAGTGTTTTTAAAATCATTCTATGTGGGTCATAGAAAATTCTGAATATCCATCACTTCTAGTTAAGTACATTCTATCTAATAGAGTTACAGTTCTTGAGGGTTATTAGAGTCTTTCCCCCAAGCGGAGTTATAGCCAGTTTCATCCCATTGGATAGCAGTCTCATGGACAAGTCATGATTCTCCATTACTTCTGGTTAGGTATATTCTCTCTGTTAGAGTAACAGTTCTCAAGAGTTATGAGAAACTTTTCTCCATGCTGGTATATAGCCAGTCTCAACTTATTGGATAGCAGTTTTTTTTTCTTTGCCCCCTCCTTTTTTTTAACTTCTCATGTGTCTCTTGAACCTCTCATTTGATGTCCAAATTTTCTATTTAGCTCTGAATTTTCATCAGGAATTTTTGGAATTCTTCCATTTTGTTAAATGCCCATCTTTTTCCCCCTGGAAGAGAAGGCTCAGCTTTGTGGGACAGTGGATTCTTGGCTGCATTCCAAGCTCATTTGCTCTTTGAAATATCTCCTTTCAGGCACTTCTATCCCTTAATGTTGATGCAGCCAGGTCCTCTGTAATTCTTACTGTGGCTCCTTGATATTTATATTGTTTCTTTCTGGCTGCTTGCAGGATTTTCTCTTTTATCTGATAGTTCTGGAATTTGGCCACAACATTCCTTGGTGTTTCATTTTAGGATCTCTTTCTGGAGGGCATTGATATATTCTTTCAATAACTACTTTGCCCTCTGGTTCCATGATATCAGGACAATTTTCCATTACTAGATACTGTAATATTAGATCCAGGGTTTTTTCTCTTCAATGTTTTCAGGAAGTACAATAATTCTCAGGTTGCCCCTCCTCAACCTATTCTAGAGGTCAGTGGTTTTGCTGATGAGTTATTTTACATTTTCTTCTATTTTTTCTATTTTTTGATTTTGTTTAACAGGCTCTTGCTCTCTCAAGAAGTCATTAGTTTACTCAGACTCCATTCTTTTTTTAGGGAGGAGTTTTCTTCATTAACTTTTTGCAACTCCTTTTCTAATTAGCCAATTCTACTTTTGAAAGACCTTTCCATTTGACCAATTGAGGTTTTGAGAGAATTATTTTCTTTTTACATGCAACTCTGCTTCTCCTGACTTGTGGTGATCAAGAGAAGAGTTTTTTCCAGAACAGAAAAAGCGATTTGTTTTGTTATATTTCTGGCACAATTTAGAGTGCCCAGATGACTCTGAAATCATAGGCCTGTGATAGCTAGGAGTTCAGCTAATGGAAGAGCATGTGAGAGGATTGCTCTCTCCAAGCTAAGTCCTTCTTATGGGGGAAGGAAATCTTAGACAGACAATTTCTTTTTTCTTAGACCATCTTAACCCCCAATACTCTGAATCATCCCCATCTAAGTTTAGGTCTATCTGAGCACTTGGACATGAGAGAGAGAGAGAGTGTGAAAAGTGACAAAAATAAATTACTACTACTCATCACTCTTCCACCATCTGTAACCCTAGATTAGATAGAATATATATTATATTTTTTCTATGTGTCCAGATCTGTGCTAAGCATTTGGAATATAAGTAAAAAGAAAAACAGTCCCTAGCATCAAGGAATTTGGCTTCTAATTGAGGATGATAAAACATAGAAAGGAGATGAAATTTGGAATAAATAGAGTTGGCCAAGGAACTACTTCAAATGAAGCTTCTGGAAATAAATTCAAAATCTGAAGAGGAGACTATGTAAGTAGAGAAGCTTTGCCAGTGTGGAAAGAACCAGTGATGTAGAGATCTAACAGTAGTCTTGGGAATTATGCTTCCAGACCTTCTTTCTGGATAATAGGAAGCTCAGATTACAGAACTCAAACCCCTGACCCCAATAGGTAGGAGGTCATCTTATAAATACCAGGAGATATATTGCAATATATTCCCTTTCTTGGGAGAGTATGGAGGTATTACTATTGTAGCCAGGTCACCCTAAGTTTGGTGGGTGAGTATTATGCTTGGCTTTATACTGACACTGACAAAGAGCCTTTAAGCTAATAATCCTTTCTATTTCTTTCTTCTTATGCTTAGAGAAAACATGACCACCAGGGCAAGCATCTGCTGGACTTGGGTTGGATTCTTGGGTAACCCTCATTAACACCTCCTTAATTTAGTACTTTTCTATACTCTCTAGGTAATGTACTTTATCTATTATCTTTTTTCATATATATATATATATATATATATATATATATTTATTTGGCTTTCCAAATGCATACAATGATATTTTCTACCAATCATTTTTGGCAAGGTTTTGAGTATTACAATTTTTCTCCCTCTCATCCTTCTTTTCCCCTTCCCTCCCAACAAAAGGAAATTTAATATAGGTTTTACTTTTGCAACCATGATAAGCAAAGAGTAAAACTGAATGTACTCCAAGGGAGCAGAACAAAGAGAACAATGTACACATTGACAACATTGTGAGATGAACAATTTTAATGGAAGCAGCTTCCTCTCAGTTCAGAGAGCTAGGACAACCGTATTAGACCAGCTACGGACAATGTTATCCCCATCCAGAGGAAGAAAAACTAAACTAAACTAAGCTACTAAAAAAAACCCCTTCAGAATCTGATGAAACAATAAAAATGATCTGTTATGTATCTCTTTCCCTTAATATAATTAATCTGTAAACAAGTTTATCAAAAATATGTATGTACAATGCTAACCTGACTGTTTTGAGGGGAGGGGGTTGGGAAGGAAGGAAGGAAACTTCGTAACTTAAAAATATACATGTACATATGGATGAAAAAATATAAAAAATAAAATAAAAATAAAGAAACCGAATTTTTGTGAAATAATAAGATATAAAAGGAATAAAGTATTAGAGATAACAAAATTACATGTCACAAGAACTTTTAAAAATTTAAAATAATAAACTTCAGTCTCCATTCCTTCATTCCACAGTTACTTTTCTGGATTTGGATGACCTTTCCATCACAAATCCCCTAAAATTGTCCCTGATTATTGCACTGATGGTCTCAGCATGTCTATTTTGGTTGATCAGCTCCCTATGTTATTGTTAGTGTGTATAATGTTCTTCTGATTCTGCTCATCTCATTCAGCATCAATTCAGGCAAGTCTTACCAGGATTTCAATGCCATACCTTATGATTTCTTATATCCACATACATATATCACAGTTTGTTCAGTCATTCCCCAATTGATGGGTATCCCTTCAATTTTCAATTCTTTTCCACTTCAAAAAGAGCTGTTATGAATATTTTTGGCCAGGTAGTGGCATTGCTGCATCAAAGTGTATGTACATTTTTATTGCCCTTTGGACATAATTCCAAATTGCTCTCCAGAAAGGTTGGATTAGTACACAGCTACACCAAAAATGTCCCATATTTCCCACATCCCCTCCAACATTGATCATTATCCTTTCTGGTCATGTTGGCCAATTTGAGAAGTATGAGGCAGTACCCCAGAGATGCTTTAATTTGTATTTCTCTAATCAGTAATGATTTCGAGCAATTTTTCATATGCCTACAGATTGCTTTGATTTCTTTGTCTAAGAAATACTTATGCTTTGACTATTTATCAATTGGGGAGGGGGGAAGCATCATCTATTATTCCTTCTTTTTTATGTTTTTGCAAGGCAAATGGGGTTAAGTGGCTTGCCCAAGGCCACACAGCTAGGTAATTATTAAGTGTCTGAGGCCAGATTTGAACCCAGGTACTTCTGATTCCAGGGCCGGTGCTCTATCCACTGTGCCACCTAGCTGCCCCTAAGCATCATCTATTATCAAAATGAAGAGAGAAAGCTGCCCCAAAATTCTCCTGATGTAAGTAACTAGGGAAGATAGTGGAAGATGAGAGGCAGATGGGTAAACAGCAATGTAACACCTCTACCTTGCAATATCTGCCATAAGGTAGATTATACATGGCATAACTAGGGAAAATGGTTAAGAAGTACAGTAGGAAGTACAGTAGACAATTAGAGTACAGTAGAAAATGTTGAATTTAGAGTCAGAGAACCTTGGTTCAATCAATAAATATTTATTAAAATCTATAGTTGTCAGTCACAATGCAAAATAATGGGGATACAGAGAGGCAAAAGTTAGTCTTTGTCCTCAAGGTATTTATATTCTAATAGGAGAAGATAGAATTCAAAAAGAATTTAAAAGGAGTGGATCTGGAGAAGGGAAAATGCTGAAGCAATTCAAAGCAGTGCAGTTGGGTAGGATATTAAGAGATTTCTGGCCTGGGTACCAATCATAAATGGAACTTCTTGGAGGGCCATTCCATCGTTCAATCAGAGAGAGAGAGAGAGAGAAAGAGAGAGAGAGAGAGAGAGAGAGAGAGAGAGAGAGAGAGAGAGAGAGAGAGAGAGAGAGAGAGAGAGGCTCTAGGAAGCAGAGAGAACTAATGAGGTATGATTTCTAGGGCTAAAATCATCTTCTAACATAAAGATATTCAACCCTATTCTAGACCTAAGTGATTAGTCTATGTTTACATGTCCTTGTCTATAAAAAAAAGATGGTGGCACTTAAATGCACCCCACAGTCCTTTCCTTCTCTAAATCTCATCCCCTCTGGCTCTTCCTGACATGACCAAAGTAATAGAAAAAATAAGTTACACTCCTTGACTCCCCTCTCAGATTACCTTCTATCTACTCTTTATATAATTTATATGTTCCTGGTTGTCTTAGAATTTAAGCATCTTGAGGTTTTTTCTTTTTTACAATTTTTTCAGTATCTAATAGAGTGCTATCATGGGGTAAAGGCTTAATGAATCCTTGTTAATTGACTGACTTTCTTAATCCCTTGCAGTCTTATTTGCAATCTTACTACACAATTTTCTCTATAAATTTAGATATTTCTTAATTGCTAAATTCTGTTCCTTTCCACAGTCATACTTTTTTTTTGCTCTCTCTGGAATTTTGACACTTTTCTTCTTGGATGTCATCTCCTCCCTTAGCTTTTCTCACATCTCTCCAAGTTTTCCTATTTGACCATTCCTTCTTAGCTTCCAGGTTTGATAGGATTAGATTTGCACTTTGCAAATTGTAGAGTGTCTTCTTAAAGCTAGTTGTCAATATTAATAATGTGGAAGAGGAAACTGAGGTACAGAAAAGGGAATTGACTTACTTATCCATGGGATCCCTCAGGTAGCAGTTAGAAGAGTTTAAATTAAAGCCAAGTCCTCTAATATATCCATTATATAATCCCACATTAGTCTTGTATCTATGGCTCTTTTTCCCCCCTTTTTCCCCAGCTTTACCTCAAGTAGTCACAAGGAAAAGAGTTGCACAAACTTGTTGACTTAGCTCAGGTAACATACTTGTTTTTGTCTTCCTTTCCTCCAACAAGGGACTAATCATATACCAGTTGCTGGGTAATAAAAATGAGTATAGTTTCTTGTCCTATGCTGGTAAATGTTTGAAATCCAACTCATATATATCTATCTATATCTATCTATCTATCTATCTATCTATCTATCTATCTATCTATCTATCTATCTATATCTATATATCTATATCTATATCTATCTATATCTATCTATCTATCTATCTATCTATCTATCTATCTATCTATCTATCTATCTATATACACATACACACACACATAAATGATGAGGTCAATGAACTTCAATGAAGTACCTTGCCCTGTGGCAAGGACTTGCTAAATCCATGCCTTACCCTGGCACAAAACAACCTTTGTCAACAAAACAATAAATCCCTGCCCTAGTCTGAAAGGCTTAAATCTTTGAGCTACTGCACCTATTCCTATCCCATTGCTATTTTACAGATACCACTTGAAAACACTAAGTTGACACCTAAAGGTTTGAGCAGTCTATGTGACATGCCCAGCCTATATTACTTACTCATTAATACCTCCTTTATATTACCATAACTCCTTCCTTAACCCTTTCCCAGTACATACCTAAACAACCCTGGTCTTATCCTCTACTGAATGTTGAATCAGCCCAGTTGACCGGCTTGTGGGCTACTGTTAGCTGCCCAACTGTAATGCCCTCACAACTCTCCTTAATCTCTCTACCAGCTTTGTTATTTTCTTAGGGAACTCAAATGATTTCCCTATGAAATACAGTCCATGTTAGTGATCAGTTTCCTTCTTACATTAATATCCACAATGATGCATACATAAATTTCTTTTTTCCCCTAAATTCTCCTTGTTCAGAGTTGATCTTTTGAGTAAATTAAGAAAATTAAAAAATTAATTAATTTAAGTGAATTTGAAACCTTTAACTTAACACATTTTCAGCAATACTACCTGTAGGGAATATTCAGAAAGAACTAGTGTGCAGGCTTGCTAAGCCCTTTTCAGTTCTGCTCATCTACCTTTGGTGTCCACCTGCTACCAATTCTCACCTGTGGCTCCAAGAAGTTGGAGCATGTGCAACAGTCCCAACCCTGTAAACCATCTTAGCAGAAAGGATAAACCAGAATAGGGGTAATTAATAGGTCTCGTACCTGTCATCAGTGAGTTAGGATGGAATATCTACCCTAAACATGTGAAGACTTACACAGGCAGAAAGGGAGGATGAAAGCAATTTGTTTCAAAGGCCATGAGGATGGCTGACTCAGACATGGTGGAATGCTTAGAATCTGGTTACACATCACAGATGCCAAGATCATTTCCTGGATCATGGACCATTGTCTGGTATCTTGACTTCTGTCCTGCCTCTGTAATCTGATGACCCTGGGAGAGTGGTTTGATGACTTCATGCAACTCTGCCTCATTTAAATCTAATTTATACTCCACTCACCCTGTGATAACATTGATCCTTTTTGAAAGAAAGGGCAAACAATCTGTATGACCCTGGGCAAATCACTGAAGATTTATATGCTGGAGTTATACTTGATGATCTCTAAGACCTCTTAGAGATTTAAATTTGACACAATTCAAAACTGTAGTAATGAACAGAATTGGGGCTAGGGATTTCTATAGCTGAGGCAACAAAGGAAAGTCACTTTCAAATGGGAATTAGAAGCTATTATCATTTCCATATTATAGATGAGGAAACTGAGGCTAAGAGATGTTAATTGGGTTTCTCAAAGTCACTTAGCTAATAAATATCTAAGATAAGTGTTTTGTCTACTTAGTCACTTAGCTGACCATAAAATAAGGTTTGTCTTGTGTATCATGAGTTCTTAACCCTTTTTTGAGTATGAATCCCTTTGACAGTCTAGTAAAGCCCATGAACCCTTTCTTAGAATATTTTAAATACAAAGTATAATAAAATAGGAAGGAAATCAATTATAACATCATACAATTATTAAATTAAAAAAACAGAAATCCCCGATTAAAAATTCCTAGTTTGGTGATCTATTCCTAAAGTTTCTTTTAGCTCTGACAACCTGTAAACTGAGCTAAGACCTTTGGAATACAGATAGAAGGAAGTATTTTTACCTCTCAGCAGCATTGGCCTATTACTTTTGCCTACCAGAAAAATGTGATCAATTTGAATATGCCATTGAGGGAGCTATATGATGGGATCTAAAACTGTGTGCTTTGCAGGACTGAAGTGTAATTAGACAAAGCATGTTCCAGACCTTTGAGTTTATTATCGTCCAGACCTTAAGCCAAGTCATGAGTAAACCTAATTAGGAAAGTAATAGTTTTTATTAAATCACATTAAATATTAAAAGAACATAATTTATACATAGTCAGCATTTGCAATTCCCTTCCGAGAGAAAACCCTGAAACCTTAACTTGATATTAAAACCTGAGAGAAAATAAATCTGCATAATGTAATCAAATCCCTTTCACTTTGAGATTGCGGCAGATTTTCAGGTACTAGAGGAAGCTATACCAACGTCATTTTGCACAGCTGATTCAAATCATGAAAACTCCCTTCCACTGCCCTCCCCTACTAATGCTTGGAAGGCAGAAACTGATATGCTCAATAATCAATTGTTATTTAAATAAGAAGATAATAAGCCTAAATATTTTTTCCCCTTGTCTCAGCAGGGGATGGGTGGGATAGAACAACATTATGGCCTTTATATTGTAGAGGTCATTGTATGTATAGAGAATCAGCATGTTTGAAGGTATATGATATAGGGTCAGAAGGTTTCGCTTCAAGATTAGACTCTAATATTTACTAGACTATATAGTCTTGTACAAGTCACTTCCCTTATGTGAACCTCAGTTAGAAAATCCTTAAAAAAGTCCCAATTAGTTAATTAGGTTTGTTGTAAGAAAAGTGTTTTGTGAATTGTAAAGCACTAATTGAATTATAAACATAAATTAAAATATTTTTACCTTTGTTCTGATATATTTTTAACTTTTGTTTGTATTTTATATACTTATATATGTTTATATTTTATATATACATGTATTAATCCTTGTTCAGAAGAGACAATATAATAAAGTAAAAAGAGGGTCAGCTAAAGAAAGGCTTGCCTCTGAAGTATAAGATTATAGATTGAGAATGGAAGGTATTATAGAGCCTTCTCATTTTGTAGCTGAAGAAACTAAAGAGCAGCAATGTTAAATGACTAGCTCAGAAATACAAAACTATTAAGTGTCTGAAGCAGGAATCAAACCTAGGTTTTTCTGATTCTTAAATCCAAAATTCTATCCATTATACAATACTGCTTCTTATTAGCTTTGTGGTTTTGGTCAGTTGCCCTAACATAGTTCTCAAAGGCTCAAAATTATAAATCCTTTCCTAATTTGTATCAGTGGAAGGAAATTTACAAGTCATGTCAACTAATATTTATTGTGCCTTCTATGTGCCAGTGCTAAGAGAAGAATACAGTGAAAGACCAAAACCACATAGCTCATAATATAATAATTCCATACAGAGATCCCTACACTGATGAACACAGAGGTCTAGATCTCTCCCCCTTTCTGAAAAAAAAATACAAAATTGTTTGCTGTAACTTGAGTTTAAAATTAAAAATGAAATTAAAGGCAACAGTAGACAGTACAATGGATTGAGTGCTGGGCCTTGAGTTATGAGGGGTTGATTTCAAATTTGGCCACAGACACTTCCTGAATGTGTCACTCTGGGTAAATCATTTAACAACCTTATCTGCCTTAGATTCTCCAATTGCAAAATGAGAATAATAATAAATAATATCTACCCTCAGGGTTGTTGTGAATACCAAATGATATAATATTTCTAAAACTTTTAGCACAATACCTTATGCAATAGAAGATTAATAAATGTCTGCCTCTTTTCTAGAAAAACAAAGTCACAATAGTGAAAAATGGGGAGACCAATGGAGTTGGACTTTGTACTTTATTTTCCAAGACCTGGAAGCATCTATTCTTTCTATGTTATAGTAGCTGGAGCCCTGGGTTTGGAGTCAGAAAATTTAAGTTTGTATCCTGGGTCTTTTATTTACTAGATGATATTGGGATGTTATATTCATTCTCTAGACTCCAGTTTAGTTTTTTTTTTTTAATTCCTATGTCTGAGATGGAGGTAGGAGTGGAGGTGGAAGAGAATCATTCTATTTTCTGCTCATATCACAGGGTTTTAATGAGTAAAGTGCTTTGTAACCTGATTAGTATGATAAATAAGTTATTTAATTAAACAAATCCTATTACAATGAATAATATGAAAACCCCATAGAGTTTGATAACTAGGGTTTGTTTTCCAACCTATGGACTATTTCCTTCTACCACATATGGTCTTTAAAATAAAAACAAAACAAAGATCACATTCCCAGAAAAAACCCTAGGCATGATTGTATTCTGGACCATCTCCAGTCATTCTGATCCATATCTGGCCAGATAATTACGGAAGAAAAAGTAAGACTGGAGACTTTTTCACAGCCCTCCCTCACTTTAATCTAGTTCACTTGCCAATTTTGCTTTTGTTTTGTTTAGTTGTCTGAAAACAAAGGACAAACAGCAACAAGATTCTACCTGCTCTTTTTCTTCTTTAAATGCACACTCTGATAAGCTTGACAGTCAGAAAATCATGTAACAGACCCCACCTTTGATCACATAAACACAATGGTTGAAGACAAAGGTCATACAATCATGAATTTAGAACAGAAAAGGAGGTGACTATGCATAACTACTAAATCCAGACAGGATAATCCCACTTCAGACGCCTACTAGCTGTGTAACAATTAATAAATCACTTAATCTCTCTGTGCCTCAGTTTCTTCATTTAAAAGAGACTACTGGATTCCATTACCTCTAAAGTTGCTCTAAATCTATGATCTTATGAATCTATGTTCCCTTTATTTTTAAGAAGCAAACTCAAAGACAACTGAAGCCCAGGTTAATGGCAAGATTGAGGACATCTGCAGCTACCATAAAAAGACGATGGTTTTAAAGGAAAAATAGATGAAGCTATACAGAATGACCAAATCCTTGTATTTCGACTTCTAGTGTATTATTCTGCAGTTTAAGATGCTACTGGAGGAACTTATTTTCTTGCTTTTCTCAGTTCCTTGCTTCTCTGTGTTTGATCAACCCAGCCAGGTTTTTCAGTTTACAAATTTCCTTCCCGATTTTACTCTGTCTCCCATGTCTCATAAAGGAGTCCTTTACTCAAATCAGGAATATGCCTAATCACCTACTTGTCAGCCCTACCTTGGATGGGAGAGGACAATTCCACAAGCTTTCTGCAGTGCAAATGATGGTGATGTCATGTCTCCTGCAAAGATAATGCCTGCATGCAGCAAGTCTTCCTTCCAACCTGCTGATCTCATTGCCTTTCATCAGGTAATGATCCTAAAGGCAATGCTATTGCTGATTCTGAGAACTCAGCATGCACATTTGGTAATTTAAAAATTTGAAAATTGTATTGGGTTAATATTTCAGATGCTCTATTTTTTAGGGGGAGGCAGAAGGTAGAAGGAATCAATGCACTGTTTATCATATTGATGTAAATATATTATAAAATATAATTTTATTAATCTTGTCAAATATTTCTCAATTACATGCAATAAAATTTTCAATATCCACTTTTTAAAAATTTTGAGTTCCAATTCTCTCCCCTCTTTCTTAGAAGGCAAGCAATGTGATATCAAGTATGCATATGAAATCATGTATTAAAAATGTCCATATTAGTCATGTTGCAAAAGAAAACACATACACAAACAAGAAAAATGAAGATTTTTTTTAAAGTATGTTTCAACCTGTATTCAGAGTTCATTAGTTCTCTTTCTAGTGGTTGATAGTATTTTTCACCAGGGATTCTTTAAATTTTCTTATATCATCGTCTTGATAAGATTAGCTAAATCTTACACAGTTGGTCATTATCACAATATCACCATTATTATGCACAATGTTCTCTTGGTTCTGCTTACTTTATTTAAGTCTTACAGGGTTTTTTTTTTTTTTTTTTTTTTTTTTTTGGCAGGGGCAGAGGGAGGAAGAGGCAGGGGAACCATCCTGCTCAACATTTCTTATAGCACAGTAGATAAGGAAATATTTTCTAAAGTTATTGAACAAATGGATTATGGTCCTATATGCTATTTCATGCAAGTTCTAATCTGTTGCCAATTTCTACAGACAGTCCAGGGTATAAAAGTTGTGAAGGCCTTTTCTTACCTGTGCCTTTCAGAGCCAGTGACAACCAAAATATTTCATCCTTTGCTGACTTCTGGATTTACAGAATACAGAGAAGAAAGGCAACTGAATAGTTCTTGGTTATGTCTGTTAGTGGAGACCACAAATAGTTTCTCCCAGGGGGCCTCAGCTATATAAAACACACTCCTAAATTGTCTACAGTTTCTGCATGCTGATACTTCAATCACAACTTGCTCTGTGAAGTGAGGAATCAAACCTTACATCAAATAGCAGATCTCACAGTTTGTGTGGCCGAATTTGCCTGGGGCACTATTCCTTACTAGCACTCATATGGTGCATTCAGATTTACAATGCGCTTTACATACATTCAGTCCTCATTAGGACCCAGGATAGGAGGGGTTATCATTATACCCTTTGCAAGTGAAGAAATTGAAGCTAAGAGAATTTTAAGTGGCTTGTAAAGCTAATAAGTGTTTGACATGGAATTTTTTTTTTTTAGGTTTTTGCAAGGCAAATGGGGTTAAGTGGCTTGCCCAAGGCCACACAGCTGGGTAATTATTAAGTATCTGAGAGTGGATTTGAACTCCTGACTCCAAGGCCAGTGCTTTATCCACTGCGCCACCTAGCTGCCCCCTGATGTGGAATTTTAACTCAGGTCTTTCTAACTAAAATGCACCACTCTATTCACCTGTGTGGTGATTCGAAAAGGTCTACAAATTGTATTGAGAAATTATTTGCTGCAAATGGAAAGAGGCTCACTGGAAGAAAGGATGTGAAAGAAAACCAATTTCTAATCCTTTGCCATATACCACTCTTATAGCAGAAAGATGGAGAAGTGCCATTGGGTTCAAAGATAATGTAGCCTGAGATAGCACTACTCTTAGGATAAGAAGAATTAGGTTTGAATTCTGTCTGTAAAATTTGGGCCTGGAGGTAGGAAGACCTGAGTACAAATCCAGACTCAGAAACTTGCTAGCTGTAATGACCCTGGCCAAGTTACTTTAATTCTATTTGCTTCAGTTTCCTCACTTGCCAAATGGGGATTATAACAGCTCCTACCTCTCAGGGATTTTGTGAAGATCGAATGAGATAATATTTGTAAAGCATGTAGTACAGTGCCTGGAAAAAATAGAATCAGGGATAATAATGTTGTTATTAAATAATGTTATTATTGTTGTTGTTTTATTATTGTTATTATACTCCAGTTTCCTCATCTATAAAATGGGAATAATAATATATTGCATTATTTAACTTACCAGACTTCAGTAAGGAAAGCATAGATTAAAAAAAAATTATAATTGAACCTTTAGTCACTCTATGTAAATGTGAATGTTGCTGCTGCTGGTGCTTCTAGGTTTCTCTTCAGCACAGTGCTTAGAGGGAGCTTCTTATCCATCTGAACTCACATAATGCAAAGCCACTAGCTGCCAGCTTTGTAGGTAGTTGTTTGATGGGGAGTTTCCTTTGGAGTTAGAAAAACCTGAGTGTGAATACAGGCTCAGGTGTTTACCAACTGTATGATCCAGGGCAAATCACATAACGTCTCTCAGACTCCCTGATTCCTCATCTATAAAATGGGAATAATAATGGTGTTTATTTCATAGGGTTCTTTCAAGGAACAAATAAAGAAAAAAGTATTTTGCAAAACCTTAAAATATGGCATAAATATTTGATCTATGGTGTTTTGAGAGAGGTCAGCTTTTTTTTTTGGCTGCAAGCTATGGAAAGAATTGAGCACAATAAATTTCTTTATGAACCACAATAATCAATCCATAGTTTGGATATATTTATTCATTAGACCTCACTATAATCTTTTAAAAAATCATTATTTTTGCTAATTCAGAAAGAAACACTGTATTTCACACTTAATCTAGTATTTCATGCATTGTATCTAAAGCAGAACCCACCTAAATTGCTACCCAGAATATTTACCTATTGGGATTAGACACTAGATTTTTCAGGTCATCTGGGGGAGTGTCATTTGATCAGAATTTCATTACCCAGATGAAAATAATAACTGTCATTTTCATCATAATACTCCAGACCATTTTCTATAAACTTTGACCTATGGATCCTCTGGTTCTTGGTAAAACAAATCATCTATTGGTTTCCTATTTTTGTGTGTCCTGGGTGATACTGGATATGAATTAGAAGACCTGGGCACCAGTCTTTACTCTGACACCCAAGTGATGTGTTCATGATCAATTTGCTCTTTTCTGATCTCCAGTTTTCTTCAGCTCATTTGCTCATTGTTTGGATTTTGATGGCTCAAAGCAAGTGTAAATAAGAATTGTTTCTGTTCCTGCCAAAAAATCTGAGGGTCTTTCCCTCCTAGATGGATTCTTTTATGAAGACAAACTGGGTCATCTTTTGCCTCAATTGTTGCCAAGATGTTAATTACAGAATGGGTGTTGCCTCAGTTAAGCAGACCTAGGAAATACTTAGTTTATCTGCATTTAATTTACATATGCATATATATATATATATATATATATGTAATTTGTAGAAGATAAAATGTTTGTTACAGGTCAAAGTCTCCCACTGAATTCTGATGAAATTCAATTCACTTGTAAGTTGAGATATCACCCTCCTGTTGTTATTGGTCCTCTTAGAAAGTGAAGTACAAACAACAAAAAACAGTAACAATTCTCTTCATCTCTAAAGTAATCCTCATCAATAGCATTTATAGAATTTAAATGCTTGGAAAATGCTTTACATACATTATCTCATTGTTCTTCACAACAACCCTATGAGACAGGTGCTATTCTATGTTCATTTTAAAGAGGAGGAAATTAGGGCTCAAAAAGATTATGACTTATCAAAGAGTAAAACAGCTAATACTTCCTTACGGTAGGGTTAAAAGTCAACTCTTCTGGTTCTGGGGAGAGGGCTTTATCTATTTACCACTGAGTTCCCACAAATGGAAACTAATATTTGTCAAACTTCTTGATTATTGTAAGAAAACCACTTTGCAATCATTAACGTTATCATTGCAATAATAATGGTGAATTAATATTGCTAGTTTCTGTCATGCATTTCTCTATCCTTTTCAAGGAAATGTTAGCAAAAAATGGTACTAAATGAATGAAAAGTAGCAAAGGATAGGCTGGGGAATGGATAAAACTCTTGGGGGGGGGAGAAAAATCCCCTTACCAATGTAAGTAAACAGCATCTTTTCAACTTAGAGTATTAGAGAGTTAACTAGAGTTTCAAGAAGTTAACTAACTTGGGGGGGGGGAGCCAAGATGGCAACAGGAGAACTGCCTCTCCTAAGTGCTCTCTCAAAATTATTTCAAAAATCTTAAAATTATGACTCTGACTAAATTTTTGAGAAACAGAATCCACAGAAAGATCCAGTGAGGCTATTCTCCAGCCTAAGGTGACATGGAAAATAGTGGAAAAACTCTATTCTATGGGGTTATGGGTTGACCCCACCAGAGTGAAGAAACTTCAGCCTCCCAGGAACAGCCCCAGGTTCCTGGGAGCTGTGGCTCCTGGCAGAAGCAGTTTCCTGACCTGCACCCCAGGGAGAACCAAGCACAACTTGGAAGATCAGCAGGGAGACCTCTGCCAGAATGAGAGTGAAGCCAGGACCTGAGGTCAGTGGTGGCACTCAGAGCACTGAAAGCAGCCAGCAGCTCAGGAAATGGAAGTAGACAAGCAGGAGTCTCCAGGCAGCTATGCCCTGAGTGCTCAGTCCATCAAAGGTAAGGGAGTGGAGGGAGACTTCTGAGGTCTGTCCTCTGTCCCTGGATCAGGACTCTGGGGCCCAGACCACATTCAGATCCTGGTCATAGTCTAGGCCCCACATAGAACAGTCCCCCCCGCCACTCAACCCAGTGGCAGAGGGGTGTGCTTATGGTCATTCACAGACCAGGAGAGCAGTCAGAGTCTTGCACACTGAGGTCCTTGGGGGGGTCCCAATAAACTCAAAAACTCAGGAAGCACCCCAAAAGGAGGCACAGGCTAGGGAGATGAGTAAACAGGAAAAAAGGAGCCTCACCATTGAAAAATACTTTATCTATGATCCCAAGGAGGATCAAAATACTGAATCTGAAGATGAGAAAGTACAAGCTTCTGCATCTAAAAACTCCAAGAAAAATAGAAGTTGGGCTCAGGCTATGACAGAGCTCAAAAAATATTTTGAAAATCAAGTAATGGAGATAGAAGAAAAATTGGGAAAAGAAATGAGAGATGCAGGTAAAACAAGAAAAAGAAGTCAGCAGCTTATTTAAGGAGATCCAAATTAATTCTGAAGAAAATATTATGTTAATTTAAATACTAAAAACTAGCTTAGGTCAAAATGGATAAAACAGTTCAAAAAGTTATTGAGGAGAAGACTACTTTAAAAAGCAGAATTGGCCAGATGGAAAAGGAGATCAGAAAGCTCTCTGAGGAAAACAAATCCTTCATACATAGAATGGAGCTAAAGGAAGTTGATGACTTTATGAGAAATCAAGACACAATACTTCAACACCAAACGAATGAAAAATTAGAAGAAAATGCAAAACATCTCATTGAAAAAACAACTGATCTGGGAAAAGATTCAGGAAAGGTAATTTAAAAATTATTGGGGATACCTGAAAGTCATGATCAGGAAAAGACCATTGACCTCATTTTTAAAGAATTCCTACAGGAAAATTGCCCTGATATCCTAGAAGCTGAGGGCAAAATAGAAATAAAAAGAATCCACTGATCTCCCCCAGAAACAGATCCAAAAAGAACAACCCCCCAGAAATACTGTAGCCAAGTTCCAGAACTCCCAAGTCAAAAAAGAAAATATTACAAGCAGCCAAAAGGACACAATTCAAATATTGTGGAGGTGCTGTCAGGATCACACAGGACTTAGCAGCAACTAAATTAAGGGCTCATAGGGCTTGGAACATAATATTCTGGAAGGCAAAAGAACTTGGAATGCAACCGAGAATCAACTACCAGGCAAAACTGAACATCCTCTTCCAGGGGGAAAAGCTGGATTTTCAACGAAATAGAGGAATTTCAAATGTTCCTGTTGAAACAACCAGAGATGAACAGAAAGTTTGACCTTCAAGTACAGGACTCAGGTAAAGCATAGAGAGTGGAGGCAAATGGTAACTTATGAGGGACTTAATGATGATGATGAACTGTATGTATTCCTGCATAGAAAAATGATGCTGATAATGCTCATATAAACCTCATTTGATAGAGCAGATAGAAGGAGCTTTTATAGATGAAGTACAGGAGAGAGCTGAATTTGTAGAGATAATATATTGTTAAAATGGAGTCAATGGCTAAAAGGAAATGTACTGTGAGTAAGAGAAAGGAGAGGTGGAATAGGCTAAAATATTTCATATAAAAGATTTTTTTTGCAATGAGCTTTTGTAATGATTTGGAAGGGGGGAAGACAAGGGGGAATAAGGAAACCTTCACTCTCATCAGAGAAGAAACAGCATACACACTGAATAGGGTATACATCTAGAGTAAAAAAAGTAGAGAAAGGGAACAGGGGAAGGGGGGTATGTGGGTGATAGAGGAGAGGGTACACCATAGGAGAGAATTGTCAGATATAACACATTTTCTTTTTTATTTTTTTGCAAGGGGGGGCTGGGATTGGGTGGCCTGTTCAGGACCATGGGGCTGGGTGGTTGCTGGGCTCTGGGGTGGTATGTGGGCTGGGCCTCTTGGTCCCAGGGCCAGTGCTCTGGCTGCTGTGCCACTCAGCTACCCTATAGCACATTTTAGAGTGAAAAGAGAGAGAAAATAAAATATATTGTAATGGGGAGGAATGGATGCAGTGAATTACAATCAGCAACAGCAACCGTGGAAAAATATGCAAGTAACTTCTGTGATGGACTTATGATAAAGAATGTGATCCACCCCAGACAGAGATGATGGTATCAGAACACAGACTGAAACACATTTTTTTCTCTTTCTTTTACTTTATTTCTCATGAGCTTTTATATTTTTGTGGGGGAGGGGGTATTATGTTTACTTTTAAACAATAATATTTTAGTAATGTATAAAGTCATATTAACCAAAAAAAATAAAAGAAACCAGGAGAGATGGGAATTCAGGGAATCATGGAAAGAGTTGCATGAACTAATGCTGAGCAAGATGAGCAGAACCAGAAAAACAATGAACACCCTAATAGCAACATGGGGATGATCATCATCCTTGATGGACTTGCTCATTCCATCAGTGCTACAATCAGGGACAATTTTGGGCTATCTGTGATGGGGAATACCATCTGTATCCAGAGAAAGAATTATGGAGTTTAGGGGAAGCTATGTGGCGCAGTGGATAGAGTACCGACCCTGGAGTCAGGAGTACCTGAGTTCAAATGTGGCCTCAGATACCTAATAATTACCTAGCTGTGTGGCCTTGGGCAAGCCACTTAAATCCATTGCCTTGCAAAAAAAAAAAATTAAAAAAAATTGTGGAGTTTAAACAAAGACCAAAGACTATTACCTTCAATTTGGAAAAAAAAACCTTTTATTTTATTATGTAAAAAAAAGAAGTTAACTAACTTGCCTAGAGTCACACAGCTAATATGGGTCAGAGGTAGAACTTGAACTCAGGTTTTCCTGTTGTTTATTATGCAGGTAACAATAGCCTACAGCCTTATAGACAGCAAATGGTTAGACTAGATGCAATTCTAAAAAATAATTTTACTACCAAAATCTATGCATAATTAGATTTCATAAATCCTCTTAATTGTATTATATATATATATATATATATATATATATATATATATATATATATATATATATTTCAAGCAAACTTCCTCATAAAATTCCATTATAATACCAGACTTTGGATATCCACCTGGAGTTGATTGAAATGTGATTTGACCCTGTAACATTTTATAACATTTTATCTTTGGCAATGTCTTTATATGCACATGCAAATTAAATGCAGATAAACAAATTTTATGCAAAGGTTTCTCACATATGACCTTCTCAACTAATCCCTCAGGAAAATTCTAGTGTAGACTCTAAGGGAAGAGCTGGAATAATGCAGTTGCAGTATTTAAGAACAAGATTTCAACTATTTTTTTCTTAAGGAAATAACATTCATAGAGAATAGCCGTTGTCAGGTTAAGCCTTTTGATACAGAGTTCATCGCCATGTCTAAATTACTCCGTAAAGTAGACAGTTGATAAAGAAGAGTAGAGTGGCTTCATGAAGAGGACATTGTATGGAGAGTCAGATAACTTGGATTTCAGTCATAAATCTGACCTTGAACACTTCCCCATCTGATCATGAGTTATTTCATCCAAAAAATCTGGTAGATTGAACTAAATGACTTGTATCTAAGGATCTTTCTAGTCCTGTGGACATTTTCCAACTCTGACTACCATAAGATCATTTATAATGAAAAAATTATTGTATAGTAGGTTGGGAATAGACTTTAGGGATCATTTAGTTCTAGCTCCTCCATTTTTCAGATGAAGAAATTGAGGACCCTTCAGAGGAAGTGACTTGTCAACATCACAGAGTCATTTGTATAAGAACAAGCATGTGAATCCAGGTTCCTGGTTCTGAGATCCTGCCTTTTTTTCTTTTCTTTTTTTCTTTTTTAGATTTTACTCTGTGAGCAATTCCTCAAATTCCAGGTCTGGAAGAGTTTGCTACCGGGATTTTGTCTAATATTCGATTGTGAGTAAACTGTAGTGAATTGTGTTTATTCTTGACAGCAGTGACCTCTACCAGAGAGTGGCATCTTTCTCACCCCCAGCACTCAGCCCCTCCTGAGACTTCAGAAGCTCTCTTCTCTTTTTTCTCCAAGTCCCAATCCTCAGAACGTGTAATTTTAGCGTGCCTGCTGATATTGAACTGTTTCCATTTCATCTCTAAACCGGTTTAGTGACTGTGAGATGCTCTGAAGTATTGATATTCAATATCTGTAGCATAGAGGCAGTAAAGGCTCACAATATAGTTACTGCCAAGAGTTCCCTGAAAAAAAGAAACACAAGTAAGTTAGAGCAAAGTGTTTGGGAGGAAATGATTTTTCTGACCATGTGACCTGATCTCTATTTAAAATGTGGTAGTTGCTACACAGTGCAGTGAGAGACATCCAGGTATAGAAAGAAAATGAAATAAAATAGCAAAATTTAGTGACTCAGATGCCTTTCTTGTCTCTTAAAACATAGATGAATGTTACAAGAATTCTTAGTCCTTGTTTAACTTCCATGAGAATAGAAAAGTCTATCTCCTGTCTATCCATCTGTATCTTAGCCCTATCTGCTTCTCCCTTCCACCTTAAAAGGTTTAGTTTTATTTTGGAAGAGTCTCTTCGATCTATGGATTTTGGGAGCAACTGTTCTTCATTTTAGACCTTCATTGCCCAAGTTACTAATGGCATATTTAAAACAGCTGACAGGGTCCAAGTTTACTGTTCACATCTCACTCTAGAATGTGTCCCTGATCCTCAGAGTGCAAAAGCCATAATGGTGATTCTCAAGGAAAATTGATGGTAGGGAAATATTTTGCAGGGAAGTCAATCCCTGAACTTTTGAATTTAGGGACTTTCTAACCTGGTTAGGAAAAAAGGAGGAAAACAAACATTTATTAAGAGCTTAGAAATAGACCAGACACAACGTTAACTTCTGTGGGTACAAATGTAAGTAAAATGAAATGCAGTTCCTAACTTGAAGCAGCTTACATTCTAAATCAACACATGCACACACACACACACACACACACACACACACACACACACACACACAAGCAGAAGTTGAAAAACAGAGTGATGGGAGAAAGTTGGGGTGTGGTTCTTAAGTCTGGAAAGTTGAGAGGAAAATCAGAAAGGGAGAAGGCTGCCCCTTTCTAGTCCCTCCAAAAAAAATAGAGACCCTATAAAGAACTTATCAATGGGAGAAGGGGATCATTTTGAAGAAGAAATATTCCTAGGAGAGAAGTCTATGGATATGATTGCATGTTCTGTTGTCAGCAAGTCTCAAGTCTTGAGTTCTAGTGAAATAGCAATTGAAGGATGGTTTTAAGGTATAGTATTATGTATCAGATAGTCTCCAAGATTGGGAAAATTAGATCTCATGTGTTTCTAGCCCTAGCTATGTACAAAACCATATGTCTACTACCTCTGTTGCATGCTTATGTTGCATGCTCTAAGTAATTGTCCAGATTTTGGGCAATGAAATACATTCTTAGGATATCTAGTTTCTGATCTAATTTCTGAAATGAACACTGAGAAGTAGAATTTCCTTAACCCGAGTAGCACATGGAATGGAGCTCACTATGTGTTTTCTCTATGAATTACTCCCTTGCTATCTTCTTATCAACCTCTAGGCCAAAAAAAAAATCCAAAAAAACATGACCCAAGGGGACTTAAGATTTCACCTCTCAAAACTCCTGCCCTAGGGTTACCTCATTTACCCATTATTTCTAGACCTGATTTCAAACATCCTTCACTTTGTTCTCTGGGGAATTTTATTTTTTCTCACCAGCTACCTTGCCACCTTGCACCAGAATCTATTTCCTTGACAATTTAAAACTTTCAGCCCTGGAAACACCTGTCTTGACATCCTGCTGTACTGAATGATAGTTACCTAAGGTGCCCACTATATATAGGTTAGTTATGATCCAGATATCCTTCACTCCCTAGCAATCTTCTTGCCAATTGCTTTCCCTCCTGGAGCTCTTACCTCTTAGTCCCCTAGTTCTTGAATCATAAGCAAATAAATTCCATTATTGTTCCCAAAAAAGAGTAAACCATATGAATGATGAAAAAGATTGTTGTATTATATGAAGTTACTTACAAAATTGCAAAATAACCTCATTTAATTAGAGGAAATATAGGAGTTTCCTGCAGCTTCTGATATGGTGAGAAAATCTTTGAAGAATCATGCAAATAAGCTTCAAATGACTCAATTTCAAAATAATTCATTGGGAAGGAGAATTGATCATAAATTTGAAAATCTTCATGACCAATTAATTGATAGATTAAAATCTAACTATTTAGCATTGCAAAGGAATGAAGCAAAAGATAGTGTTAAAGCTACTTATTTAATTAAATATATTTAATGTGTTAGTGAAACTAATGTTATGAAAGATAAGTTTTGAAGACAGATTTAAAAAATGCCACATGCAGAGACATTTTAATATGATTGAAGGTGTTTTGTTATGGAAATAAAATAACATGGGAAAATTTATTAGACTGTACCATGATAGAGCTGAGTTAATAGTAGAACAAAATAAAGGTCTTTGATAAATAGCTAAAAATGTGACTTGTGCAATTTGGACACATCATATCAAACACTACAGACAATTCCTTATTTGGAGAAACATGAGTTAAGAGCTACAGTCATTTGAGTTACTACAAGAAAAATCAACTGATTAAAAAATTCATTAAAAGACAGACTTGTTGAAAAATTATGAGAGAAATTTGGAGGTAAAACATAAGATATTTCAATATTATTGTGAATCATAATTACTGCTCAAGTACCTTGAAAGATAATTGAGCTAAGATAAATAATTAACATTTGTCTTATTAATAATAATGATGAAGCAAATCCATTTTTATAAGATAAATGTCCTTCTGGAATTTATGTTTTGGGTGACTATTTTAATAATAAACTAATTGAATATGTTGAAGCAGAATCATTAGATCTTATTATATTTATGAAAAACTCAGAGTTATGAGCAATAAATTATTTTATTATTTCCTGATTTAGGAAATATCTGTCCATAAAATGAAAGAGGAAAAAAAAAAAGTGAAAAAACAGCTTATTTAGCATTCCTAGTATATAGAAATAATACTCGTTTTATTTCAAAGACAGATACTCCTAAATATGAATGGACTAAAAAAATTCCCCTTGTCTTGGTCAAATAAGTTACAATAAAAGTTAATGTTTTTATAGCACTTTAAGGTTCACAAGATACTTTACCAATTTTATTCTTATTCAATTTTCACAAAAACCTTGTGACCCTTTAAAGGTAGGTGCTCATATCTGGGTCCAAGACCCTGGTAATAAGAGATAATGGGAATCTGATACATAGATACTTTCAATGACTTTTTATATCTCATTGAGTTATATATGTAGCAGGCAGAGTTTACCTTTGGTATTTTCCATCCTTTTCTTTCAATGATTTTCTTTGTCATACTTCCCATATCATAATAATCAGTCCTCTTCATATTTTTATCTCCTCTGCCCCACTACTTATATACAAACACCTTTTTATTATTGATTTGAGGTTATTTGTGGCATTGTGGAGAAGACATTTAAAAATTCTAATAAAGGGGCAGCTAGGTGGTGCAGTGGATAGAGCATCAGCCCCTGGAGTCAGGAGGACCTGAGTTCAGATTTGACTTCAGACACTTAATACTTAGTTGTGTGACTTTGGGCAAGTCACTTAAGCCCATTACCTTGCAAAAAAAAAAACAGAAAAAAATCTGTTAAATTAGTTTATACTGTGACAAATAACTGATCACTTAATATGTTTTCCTACTCTGGGGAATTTGCATTTTAATAGTGGTCTAAATAGGGGCAGCTAGGTGGTGCAGTGAATAGAGAATCAACCTTGGAATCAGGAGGATCTGAGTTTAAATCCAGCCTCATATCCTTGATACTTACTAGCTGTATGACCTTGGGAAAGTCAGTTAACCTCAATGTCTCACAAAATCCAAAAAAAAAAAAAGAAATTGTGGTCTAAATGAAGGACGCTATGCTGGTGGAATTTGAAATAACAATGACATGGGTTTGGAAAATATTAATGAGTAGAGAATGCACAGACAGGAAGATTCTTCCTGACATCTATCAATTCACTCTAACTAATCCATGTTTTAAATTGTGCATGTCTGTTTGCGTGTTCTATACTCACATATAGAAGATCCTACTTATCTGAGACCCATTTAAAGCAAATTGACTTAAAATGAGGTGCAACATTTCACAGTGAATAGTAGAAAAAAGGTATGATTGGGGCTTCATCTAGAAAAGTGGAATTAATTAATGTAACTTGAAGATGCAGTATCATAGTTATGATTATAAGATACTCATTAAATAAATGAATTAAAGTAAATTGTTGCAAGCATATTCAGTGCTATTGTTTGGTTGTGCCAGCATGATAAAAATAATACTACCTAAATCAGTTAGTATCCTTTTTTGTATCATGAATCCCATTGGCAATCTGATGAAGCCTATGAAATCCTTTTCAGGATGTTTTTAAATGAATAAAATAAAATCCATAGGATTAAAAAAGAATCTAATTATACTGAAATGTATTTGTTAATGATATTTTAAAAACAAGTTCACAGAACCCTGTTAAGAATCTCTGACTTAAATTAATATATATATAAATGCATATATGCATATATATATATATATATATATATATATATTTAGAAGAATAAAAAAATTACCTGTATTATCAAGGGAAATTATTGAGGGAAAGTAGAAATGAAGGGACAAATGCATTGATGGACTTACATTATACTAAAAAACAATATTCATTGAATCTATTTGCTACTGACTTAAAAATAAGTAAAGATCTATTGAACAGACTCAACAAAGAAGAATTAGAAATAATCAAATTCAACCATCAATAATTCCAAGAATATAAGAAAGAGCAATTTCTTAATTAACAAAAATTTATGGGAAAAGTAGAAAGCAGTTTGGCAGAAATTATGCTTAAACCAATATCTTATATTGCAAATCTCAGTATATACAGTAATGATATGTGATTTGAATAACAATGATCATAAAGTAGAATTAAAACCCAGGAAAGAACTTATAAAGTACCTTTCATAACTGTAACTAGTGGAGAAATATTTATCCAAACAAAAAATAGAGACTAGCACCAAAAATCAAAATGGTCAATTTTGATTTTTGAAAAGTTTTCACCTTAATCAAATTAATTTCCTAAATTCAATTCAACTCTTAGTTTTCCTGTTCAATTATAGACTCAGAGTAGGATCTATCTACAATGCTTATTTTAGCTATACGTGCTGTAAGAAAAACTCTATGGCCCACCTGAACAAATACATGTCATAGTTTGGGTATTATATATTTTTCATTAATTAAGATTTTTGTGTGGATAAACATGTCTATATTTTTAAAATAACTATGGTTCAACTTGAGAATGCTTAAAACTTAAGGAGGATCAATGCAAACAAACCAATGTAGTCTATAAATGAAAATGCTTAAATCTCACCATCACCTTCCAATTGGACTGTGAATAAAACAACTTTGATTGATACTTGTGAGCACCTCAGATGACTATAAATACTCTGGTCTGATGCCCTGCTTGATATTCATATTTAGTAGACAACCAAATAAAGTTATATCACTGCATATGTTCTTAAATCTTCTTGAATTATTTAAATATATACATGAGAGATAGCTCATTTGAAGAGGGTCTCTAAAGCTCCTTTTATTCTAATAGTATTGATTTATATAGGGTTAAAATCCTATATTAATTAAAAGTTATAAAGTATATATATGTGTGTGTGTGTCTGTGTACACACACACACACACACACACACACATATGCAATTCTTGGAACTCACCCTATTTCTGAAATTATCCAAGTGAGGGGGCAACAGCTACAACCACCAAATGTTCAATAAATAGAAACCATAAATGGCAACCATTATTAATCCTTCAAAAAGAAAAATCATGGTTTCTTTCCTCTGATATGTTTTTAACTTGAAATTCATTGTTACAAGAAAAAAATAAAAAAACTGAAAACTTTGACAACCATTTTATTTTGGTAATAGAAAATTGAAGAAGAAAAGAGTGGGCAGGAAACAATCTCACTATGTGGAAGAGTTGCTCTTAATCTCACCATAATTTCCTTTATGTCCTGTCACCAAAGAAGATGAAACTTTAAATGAGAAGACTCTAAAATCTAGTTGGGTCTCAATCAATGTTGAATGATCCTCAAGAAATGAGATCATAAAACAAAGTGATCTCTGAACCTCCTTTTGTATTTCTACATTAAGTGCAGGTTATATTTATTTTTGCAGAGAAAGAAACTGAGATATAGAGAATTGAAGATATTTAATCAAGGTCATGTTACATGTTGCAGAGTCAGAGGAGAAGGGTCAAGTATTTTTTTACTCCTAAGCAAGTGAAATTTCTCTCTGGGCAAGTCAAATATGCTTAGTCTTGACTTGAAATATTCAACTTCCTCCACAAATCGATTTTTTAAAATAGTGTTAATATTATAGTTCAATATAATTGATTTTCATTATGATGCCATTTTGTTTTAGGCATTCAAAAACATGCTTAAAGAGGTGTATAGTCTTTAACCAGTTGTCAGAGGGGTCCATGACACCCTCACAATTTAAGAACTCTTGAACTAGGGTCATCTTAGTTGGAAAAAATGAATGGGATGGTCAATTGCTCCTCTAGATCAGAAAAACCAAGTTTGTTTGGTTTTGTTCAGTATTTTTTATTTTCACAAAAATGAAAGAATTTCTCCCTCACATGGTTAGTCAGTGGTTCACTCAAAAACTCAAAAGTTCCATCATTCATACTAGTATCAAGAAACATCAAGAAACATTTTAGATAATAAAATTTAAGTTGTACTTCATATTGTATATTAAAATGATTCCATAATCAGGACAATTATTATATTCTTTGACCATTAATATCAGAAAATCATCATGAAAGCTTCTTCATTTCTCCACTCACTTTGGTATTTGATAGCTGACACTAAAATACATTTGTTAGTGATTTTATCTTTCCTAAAATGTGATATCCAGAACTGTTCAATTAATGTGGACTATAATCTGACTGGAGCTTCCTTTAGCCTGGTCACATTATTCCTTACCCCCACTCAATCCTATACTAAGATATTTGATTTATGTATCCTAAGGATAAAACTTTCCATTTATCTTTCTCCAAGACAGAGCCCTGGAGACAGGAATATTCCTTTGAATTGGAATGTGGTCTAGGGGAGCATAAATCCAGGTATTGATGTAATATTAGGGATTGATCAGAGAAGACTTGAAATCTATGCACTTGCCTTTGATCTTTCCTTCTGGGACCTCAAGATCATAAGGTATGGATTCTCAGAAGTTTCCTAGGCATCTGGGCTCACAAATTGGACTCTAACAATACCAATTTCCAGAGGTTCATTTCTGATCCAGCTGTGTCCCTCTTTGGGGTATAAAGTCGTTAATGTAGGTGGGAATTAATGTTTTTTGTGCACACAGGGTAAGGATATTAACAGCATTGAACCACATTCCATTGATGTCCCATCCAGTTTTGTATTACATGAAGTTTAATGGGAAGAAGAAATAAAATAAGAAGAAAAAACAAGAGTTAAAACCTGCTATCATCATAAATTATAAACTGTCTCTGAAGATTAAAGAGGAGAGAAAGGTCTAAGTAAAAAAAAAACAGGGTGAGGAAATTTAGTTGTAACTCTCAAGGAATAATATGACTAAAAACTACCTTAAAAAAAGACATCTTGCTATATTTTTTTCTATCACATTGTTGTCATGGCAAATTGGAGAAAGATTTGAGGCCAAAAGTTAACCTAATATACACACATAGCTGCATGCAAATATCTAGGGCACAATTCTGCATAGCTTAAAGTAGAAGACTTTCATCTTCCTTAAAAGTTTGAGCTCTTGGTAATCAACAACAATTTTTTTCTTTTCCATTTTTTTCCTTTTTTAACCCCATAATGATCAGATTTTCCTTGTCCAATCATC
Source organism: Macrotis lagotis (assembly GCF_037893015.1). Classification (NCBI taxonomy): domain Eukaryota; kingdom Metazoa; phylum Chordata; class Mammalia; order Peramelemorphia; family Peramelidae; genus Macrotis; species Macrotis lagotis. Next base: position 259,523,713 of record NC_133658.1, on the reverse strand, counting down.
TGTTTTACATACCATTCACAGCTGATTCCTGCCTTTCAAATATTAGAGATTCAGGTTGATATCATGGAAAAAAGCATTGACATAAGATTCAGAGATCTGGGTTCGAGTCTTGACTCTGACTATTAGTAGTTATGTGGCTATGAATTTAAAATAGGTTTGTTGGTTGGAAAAGGTGATCTCTGTGGTATCCTATTTCTAAAATTATTGAATTTCTGACCTGGACTTGAATTCCAATTCCATAATTTACTCAGTATATAAATTGTGGTAATTAGTTTTAATGCTTTGATCCTCCATTTGCCCTTCTGGCAAAATAAGCATAATTCTCTGTTGCATAACTCTATAAAGTGTTATATAAATATCAACTATTAATAATTTCACATTTTTCAATGATCTTTTACTGGTCAATAGGTGATGCAATTATCAAGAAAGTGCCAGAGGATATCATGAAAGCTGCCTAAAGATTTGAAATTGTTTGACAGAAACAAAGGGAAATGATTAATATTGGTGGGAATGCAGGAAAATCTGGACACTAATGCACTTTTGGTGGAGTTGTGAACTGATACAACTATTTTGGAGAGCAACTTAGAATTATGCTCAAAGTGCAATAAGATTGAGGAAATCCTTTGATACAGAACTATCACTATTAGAGCTATATTTCAAAGAGATCATAAAAAGGGGTAAAGACCCAAATGTAGAAAAATATTTCTAACAGCTCTTTTCAAGTTGACAAAGAATTGGAAAATTATGGTATGCCCATAAAATGGGGAATGATTGAACAAATTATGGTTTATAAATGGCATGGAATACTGCTGTTCTGTAAGAAATCATGAGCGGGGCGGCTAGGTGGCACAGTGGATAAAGCACCGGCCCTGGGGTCAGGAGTACCTGGGTTCAAATCTGGCTTCAGACACTTAATAATTACCTAGCTGTGTGGCCTTGGGCAAGCCACTTAACCCCATTTGCCTTCAAAAACCTAAAAAAAATCATGAGGGTCAGGCCTTCAGAAAAACCTGGAAAGACTTGCATTAACTGACATTGAGTGCAGTGAACAGAACCAGGAGAACATTGTATATGTTAACAGCAACACAGTGTGATGATCAACTATGATAGATGTAGCTCCTCTCAGAAGTTCAATGATCAAGAATACTTTTTTTTTTTTAATTTTTGCAAGGCAATGGGGTTAAGTGGCTTGCCCAAGGCCACACAGCTAGGTAATTATTAAGTCTGAGGCCAGATTTGAACTCAGGTACTTCTGACTCCAGGGCCAGTGCTCTATCCACTGCACAACCTAGCCACCCCTAATCAAGAATACTTCTTATAGATTTGTGATGGAAAATGTAATCCACATTTAGAGAAAAAAATTATGGGTCTGAATGCAGAACAAAGGATTCTATTTTTACTTTTTAAAACTTGCTTTATGAGTTTTTTCTTTTTCTCATTTTTCTTTTAGTTCTGATTCTTCTTTTTCAACATGACTAAAACAGAAATATGTTAAACATGACTGCATACGTATAATGTATATCAGATTACTCTATGTCATGGAGGGGGTGGCGGAAAGGGAAGTAAGTAAGAAAATGTGGGACATAAAAGCTTACAAAAAGGTGTAAACTTTTTTCATATAATTGAAAAATGAAAATTAAAAAACTTTCAAAAAATTGATAGAAATATCTACAACCAGTTCATTTTATGATTGGTAGCTTTCTTCATCCTTTCCTTTGTCTATTGTCTGTGACTGATAAGATGCATATTGCATTTTGTTGTTCTTGGTCAGTCATTTTTCAGTCATGTTTGGCTCTTTGTGACCCCATTTTGGGTATTCTTGGCAAAGATACTTGGCAAAGAACTTCTCCAATTCATTTTACAGATGAAGAAATTGAAGTAAACTGTATTAAATGCCTTGTCCAGGATTCCAAGCTAGTTTAGCTTTTAATGAATTCTAATAAGCATAATACCCTATTGTTTTGACACAATATGAATGTTAGAAAACATAGGATATCTTGAACTGAAAGGGAGTTTAGAACAGGACATGAGAGTTGAAAGAAAATTTATAAGAAAAATTACAGAATGTTAGAATAAAATTTCTAATATAAAATGGTAGAATTGAAAAAAAAACTCAATGATCTTCTCATCATAGCTTCTTGGAATCACTGGTTCATAGAACTAGAGCTCAAAGCAATCTTAGGGGCCGGTTGGTTCCACTTCTTCAGAGGCAGATGAAGAAAGTGATCCCCAGAAGTGCTCTTCCCAAGGACATACAACCAGACAGTGTAAGAACTGAGATGAGAAGACTGGTCTCTTGCCTCCCATTGCACATGCTCTTTGGAAGTATTTTACTAGGCCGGCCAGGAGGCAGTCATTTGTGTTTTAGCATCAGCTTCTTTGAAACATTTCAAGAAGGGAAGGTACACCCTTGTGACAGGTTTATGGCACAGTAATTTTACTTTGTCTGTAACCTTGAAGGAGGTGCACTAGAGGTTACTATTACAATATAACATTTGGATGCATGCTTCTTCTTGCTCTCATTGAATATATGGATTTTTAACCCTGAGAGAATTTCACTTTTGACAGAAATATGCAGTATTATGGAATTTACTCCTTGTAAATTAATTTATGTATGTTATTCTATTTCTTTAAAATTGACTTTTTTCTCCTCCTCTATCATCTTTCCTGGGTCATCTTAGTCAAAAGGCAGCTTAGAAGAGAGGAAAAAGCACAAGATTCAGAGTTAAGTTATTTGAGTTTAAATCCTTACTCTGCTAGTGGGTTTCTAGGTGACCTTGGGTAAGTCATTTTCTGTCTTAGAGTCTCAGTCTCCTCTTCAGGAAAAAATGAGGAAGTTGGATTATATGAATTGTGAGGTCTTTTCCAATTAATGTTCTATGATTAAATTAGAATAGGACAATACTGATAATATTAATGATAATAAATGACATAATCTCATATATATGTATAGCTTTAAGCCCTTCAGACCACTATAAATATTATCTAACGTAATCTCACAACATCTTTGGGAAGATAGGTGCTATTTTTATCCTGCTTTACCACTGAGGAAACTGAGGGAGATATAGTATTAGTGACTTGCCCAGGTTACACAGCTAATAAATATCTGAGATTGGATTTAAATTCAGGTTTTCCTGAATCTAGAGCTAGCATTCGATCTAGTTTTCCATCTAGCACATGTTATTTTTAAAATCTTTGAAACTTTGTTCAGGGAGCTAAGATTGACTGAGGGCTCCTGGGTTGAGATTATGAGCTGCTGTGAGGTAGAGCCTGGGAATTTGGGTGGCTTGATTTTTGTGACTGATTGATCCCAGAGCCCCAGAGAAGCCAAGTAACCTTTCCCTGTCTCTTTGAATCTCTTGCTGAGAACTGAGGAAGGGAGGGCAGGGCAGACAGAGAATAATCTCTTTCAGGGGAGCCTTAAAGAAAATGCTGTAGAAGGTGAGACATATTATGCGTGAGCGTAACTCCCAGTGCATGCTTGGTTAGGGCATTTAAATAAGTTAGGTAACACAGTAAAGTGTGGAGTTTTGTCCTTTCTAACTGCATTATATTTATCATATCAAAAGGACACCCAATTTATTTTAACCTGTTTCCCCATCTGTAAAATGGGAATAATAAGAGATTTACTGTTGACCTCATAGATTGGTTGTAAGGGTTCATTTTACATACATTTAACTAGGTTCCTCTAGTATCCCAGGATCAGTTGAGAACATGGATAATATACAGGAAATGTGGTGAAGTGGGAAACCCTAACCTTTATAATCAGGATTCTTTGGTTTAAAGTTCATTTCTAAAGTTTGCTTCCTAAGTGACTTTGGGTAAATCAGTTTCCTCAACTGTAAAATCAGGGCATTGGACTAGATAGATTTTAAGGTATGTTTCAGATCAAAATCCAAGATCCTATGTAAAGAACTTTTTAAATTCTGTAACACTATACTAATGCTCATTACTGTGAATGAACTACAGGGAGACAGATGGAAGAGTGTTAAATCTGAGGTGTGGAAGATCCAAGTTTATGTCCTGTCTCTGATCTCTGATACATCCTAGCACGTATACATCTGTTCTCAGACCATATTCTCTAACTCTTTTCCTCTAATAACCTAGACTTTTCTCATGGATCCTTCAGTCTGGATGAATAAGCTTTTTTGCCTTACTTATCTGCTAGAATAGATCTCTAAAACATCTCACTGCATGTCATATGTTGTATATGTGTGTGTGTGTATGTGTGTGTGTGTGTATGTGTGCTTTTATGTGTTGCCTTTCTAGATTGGAATGCAAGCTCCTTGTAGCTGCTGAGGACCTAAGATTAGGTAAAGGTAGTAAGTTCTCTCTTACCCATGAAATAGACAGAGGGTGACACTCTGGGGTGTTTATCTCTGTGGTGTGAATTCCTTTATTCTTCTAAGTGAAGGTGGAAATGGCAATAACCATGGGAGCCTCATAAGATCACAAGAGTCCTTCAGAAATATAGAAGAAGTGTCTATGTATGATATCACAGCCCAGAGGTAATAGTTAGGGTCCCATATAGGAGGTATTTCACATTTGATTGTGAATTTGATGGGGCTATAAATTCTATTCTGTATTCCCCATGATGTTATGGAGAAATGTTTATACTTTGTTATATCTTTAAGTAAATTCCTTATTTTAAATTATAATTTGAATTTTAATATTTTAATAATTATTTAATCATAAAATAATTAAAATTTCAAATACATAAAATATAAATTCCTTGGGAGCATGGACTACCTTGAATCCTTTTATTTATATCTTCAGTGTTTATCACAGTTTCTAGCACACAGAAAGAAAGGAAGGAAATTATTAAATATTTATGTGTCAGATACTGTGCTGAGTGCTATACAAATACCTTATTTGATCCTCACAAGAACTCTGGGACACAAATGCTATCATTATATTCATTTTACATTTGTAGAAATAGAGACAAATAGATATTAAGTGACTTTTCTAGTTCACACAATTAGTAAATATCTAAGACAGAATTTACTCAAGTCTTTTGGACTCTAAGCCCCTCACTCTCTTCTATGCTACATTGCTTCTTCAATAGGCAAGTAATATTGCCCTCTCCCCCTCCCCATGTCATTTTAGTATTATGTCAATATTGACAATTAGTCATTCTATCAGTAACCTCTGTTAGACTCAATAGATAAAATGAAGATGATAATGCCTATAGTATATAGTTCATGGGTTTGCATTTAGGCTCAATTAAAGTATGTCATAGAAAATATTTTGAAAATATTGAAATACAACTTCCAGGGCAGAGCCAAGATGGTAGCATGGAGCTGGCAGGTTCCTGGAACTTTTCCTTACACAACTTTAAATGAAGTCTCTACACAGATATTAATGTTTTACATTCCACCAAAAAAATAGCAAAATAAGTTCTCAACTCTAGACATTGTGGAGGACCTTCAGTGATGGTTTGTTTCTTAGGGAGTAGAAGGGAAGTATAGCCCATCCAGGAGGTTTCTAGCCCCAGCCAGCCCTCAGCTAGCTAGCAGCCCAGACCCCAGCAACTAGATAGCAGCCTAGGTCTAGGCTCATAAAGATAACAGGACAGTAGGGAGCATTCCAAACACATATAAAATCTGAGTCTTGGGAACACTGGTGCAATAAAGTTGAGTAGATAATTCTATAAAGTTGAGTAGATAATGTCTACATAGACAAAACCTGGGCTGCAATCCAGGCAACACTGGCAAGTGATAACCCAGGAACACGAACCCAACCCCAGCACAAAAAGCTTGGAACTATGCTTTCTATACTCAAGGAGCACAGTTCAACTATCAAACTAAGAACAACAAAAAAAGAATGCTAACTATAGCAAAAGCTGTTATTCAGATCGAGATAATAAAAAGGTCATCTCAAAAGAAGAAAGCTGTGACAAATTACATAGGAAGTCTTAAAGGAGTTTATAAATTTGTTTCAAATCTAAAACCTCATTAAAGCTAGAAAAAAAATTTAAGAAACAAAGAGAGGAAGAAGAAAAATGGAAAAAAAGAAATGAGAGCCATGTAGGAGAATTAAGAAAAATTAATCAAAGAAATCAAATCTTTTAAAAGTACAAATGACCAATTAAAAAAAAAGAATGTAACTCATCAAAAAATAAAATTAACCAACTGGAAAAGGGGGGAAAACTCACTTAAAAGTAAAATTAATCAACTAGAAAAGGAAACACAAAAGCTAATTGAAGCTAATAAAAACCCTCCAAATTAGAATTAGACAAATAGAAATTAATGACACTATGAGACATCAAGATTCCATCAAACAAAATCACATGACTGAAAATATTGAAAAAAAGTAAAGTACCTTTTAGGAAAAAAAACCAAATGACCTGGAAAATGAATTCAGGAGAGTTAATTTAAAAATTACTGGTCTAGATAAAAAAAAAAAAGAGCTTAGAAAACATCTTTCAGAAAATTATCTTGAAAAACTGTCCTAATATACTAGATCAATAAAACAAAATAGTCCATTAAAAATAGACAGTACACCTCTAGAAAGAGACCCCAGAGTGAAAACTTTAAGGAATATTGTAGCCAAATTCCAGAATTCTCAACTAAAGGAAAAGATACTTCAAGTAGTCAAAAACAAGCAATTTAAATACAAAGGAAGCACAAACAGAATTACATAGGACTTATCAGTATCAATATTAAAGGATTGGGGGTGGGGAATGGCTAGGTGGCACAGTGGATTGAGCACTAGTCCTGGATTCAGGAGGACCTGAGTTCAAATCCAGCCTCAGACATTATTACTTAACTGTGTGACTTTGAGCAAGTCACTTAAGCCCATTTGTCTTGCAAAAAACAAAACAAAACAACAATAACAACAAAAAGAATTATTAAAGATTAGAGGGTAAAGAATATGAGCAAAGTATCTTGGATTACAACCAAGAATTAGCACCCTGTAAAATTTAGCATATTCTGTCAGGGGAAAAGATACATTTTCAATGAAATAAAGAACTTCCAAAATTTTCTGGGAGTACTATTGAGACAGAAGGAGAAAATGCACCTGATACTTTGGTTGAGGAAAGTTGTAGGGCTATGTTTTGAATACTATAGAGATGGAGGAACAGAGTATACTTTGAGGTTCTGGACCTAAAAGATTATGAAGTGATTTTGATTTGCTAGATGCTTTGACTAGAATTAGAAGTGTGCTTATAGGAGGAGTGCAAAAGGTCCATGAAATGATTTCACTTTATGTGATGCTTTGACTCCTAATAATTATGTATCAATGGGGGGTACTTGAAAAGAGATGGTAGTATAAATAAATTATAATTTGATGTGATTTATGATTCTTGAGAAAGATATTTCTAATGGGACAAAAGAGGTGAGTGCACATAGTATCTATAAGGCAATGCTGCTTATCAATAAACCTTTGAAATAATTGCTTTTATCAGGACAAATAAAAGGAGTATATTTTGATAGAGGGGTTGTAGGTACAAGACAGGGTTAAAACAATAAAAACATGAAAAGAAGTACTATACTAAGAGAAGGCTAGGCATTAATGAATAAATAATGCCAGGTGAAGAGGCACAAAAACCTATTAAAATAGAGAGAAAGGAGAAAGGTTGTGAACACTGATTAAATCCTATGCTCAACAGATCTGCCTCAAAGTGAGAATAACATGCATTCCCAATCATGTTTAAATATCTAATCTACGCTACAGGGAAGTAGGAAAGGGAAAGAAAGGGGAAGAAGGGACTATTAAAAGGGAAGGCAAAAATAATAGTAGAAATAAAATTAAAGTTAAAATTTAAAAGAAAAATTAAAGGAGAAAAGTAGCAAACCATTTGTGAGGAGGGATAAGAGAACAGAAAAGAAAAAAAAATATATATAAATGCAGAAAGAAAACTTGTAGAGACAGAATTAGTAAGCTTTACTGTAAATGTGAATGGATGAACTCTCCCATAAAATGGAAGTAAGATAGCAAAATGTATTTAAACTCAGAATCCTACAATATGTGGTTTACAATAAACACTTTTGAAGCAGACAGATACACTCAAAGAGAAGGTAAAAGACTAGAGCAAATATAAACTATGCTTTATTGGAATTTAAAAAAATAAGAAGTAGCAATATTCATCTCAGTAAAAGAAAAGCAAAAATAGATTTCATTAAAAGAGATAAGGAAGGAAACTACATGTTCTTAAGGCAATAGAGTTTTATCATTGTTAAACATATATGCACCAAGTGGTACAGCATCCAAATTCTTAGTAGAGAAGCAGAATGAGTTATAAGAAGACATAGACAGCAAAACTATAACAATGGGGGATCTCAATTTCCTTCTCTCAAAATTAGATAAATCTAGACATAAAATAAACAAGAAGGAAGTTGAAAAGTTGAATAAATTCTTAGAAAACTTAGATATGATAGAACACTGGAGAAATCTGAATGGGAATAGAAAAGAATATATTTTTTTCTGTGCAGTACATGGCACTGTAGCAAAACTGACCTTGTTCTAGAGCATAAAAACCTTATAATCAAAGACAGAAAATAGAAATAATAAATACATTTAGATCAACAAAAATTACATGTAATGAAGGATCATGGGAGAGAAACTAAAACTTAATTGGAAACTAAATAACCTAATTTTAAAGAATGAGTGGATCAAGCAACACATCATAGAAATATTCAACTATTTCATTCAAGAAAATGAGAACAATTGAGACATTGTACCAAAATATTTGGTATGGAGTGAAAGCAATTTTTCGGTGAAAATTTATATCTCTAAATGTTTATATGAATAAAATGTCAAAAGAGATCAGTAAATTGCGCATGCAACTAAAAAAAGAAATCAAATTAATTGAATTATTAAAATTAAAAATATCAATTAAAAACCAAATTAGAAATTATGAAAATCAAAGGAAAAATTAATAAATTTGAAAGTAAAAAACTAATTAATAGAAAATAAAGTTGAGTTGGTATTATGAAAAAAGTAAATAAAATATATAAGCCTTTGTTTAATCTGATTAAAAAAAGAGCACCAAATTCTCCATATCAAAAATGAATAAGATGAATTCACCACCAATGACGAAGAAATTAAAGACATAATTCAGGTGCTATTTTACTCAATTGCATACCAATAAATTTGACATCTTGAGTGAAAGGGAAAAATATTTGCAAAAATATAAACTACCCAGATTAATGGAAGAGAAAATAAAATACTTAAATCATATCATTTTAGAAAAAGAAACTGAAGAAACCATCAATAAACTCCCGAAGAAAATATCTCTAGTCTCAGATGGATTTACAAGTGAATTCTGTAAAACATTTAAGCAATAATTAATTCCAGTTGTACATAAACTATTGTAAAATATAGGAGAAGTAATTTTGCCAAATTCCTTTCATGACACCAGCATGGGGTTGATATCTAAACCATGAAGAGCCAAAACAGACAGAGAAAATGATAGGCCAGTCTCTCTTGATACAAAAAATCTTAAATAAAATTTTAGCAAAAAGAGTACAAAATTTAGCAAAAAGAATACAATATTACTAGGATAT